>NW_027142137.1:77856-177305 GCF_036365525.1 Heterodontus francisci
GATACAGAGTAAAGCTCCCTCTGCACTGTTCCCCCATCAAACACTCCCAGGACAGGTACAGTACGGGGGTTAGATACAGAGTAAAGCTCCCTCTACACTGTCCCCCATCAAACACTCCCAGGACAGGTACAGTACGGGGGTTAGATACAGAGTAAAGCTCCCTCTACACTGTCCCCATCAAACACTCCCAGGACAGGTACAGTGCGGGGGTTAGATACAGAGTAAAGCTCCCTCTACACTGTCCCCATCAAACACTCCCAGGACAGGTACAGTACGGGGGTTAGATACAGAGTGAAGCTCCCTCTACACTGTCCCCATCAAACACTCCCAGGACAGGTACAGCACAGTGCATCCAAAACACAACGGCACAGTGTCCCAGAGGGGAGAATGTATCTCTGACCCACAATGAATTGATAATTGAAGGCAATTCGGTCTGCTGCTTTGCTCCAGAGTGGGTCATTCAGAGAGCAATTGCATTTTCCTGTAAATTTTATCATCCAGGTCAAAACTCTCCGTATTTCGAAAGATTATTTTGCCTTTGCGGTAAAAGTGCGGTGACTGGCGTGTGATGTAGTTGTTTTGTGTGTTGCACCTTTCTGCATCCGCTCGTCGATCTCCTTTGGCATTGCTCCCCGTTAGTTTGAGTTTAATGATGTTTTGGGGGTGGGGAGGGGGAAACAGACTGAAAAGGCTTCGGCGCCTCGGACCCAAGAGGCCTCACAGGAAAGCAGGCAAAAATTGATGGTGCAGAGGGAGGCCATTCAGCCCATGGGGCCCGTGCTACCCCTCCCCCCCCCCGCCCCCCGCCCCCCGAGAATGGCCAAAGCCAGAGATATCGGGGGCGGGCGCCCGAAAGCTCGGTAAAAGAGGTCGGTTTTAAGGAGCGTCTTAAAGGAGGAGAGAGAGAGAGGCGGAGAGGTTTGTGGGGAAATTCCAGGGCTTAAGGGCCGCCCCCCCCCCCCCGCCCCCTCAACCACCCCGGGCGCGGTCGCCAATGGTGGAGCGATGGGATTCAGGAGGTTCGAGAGACCGGAACTGGAGGTGGGGGGGGGGGGGGGGGGGCGCGGAGATCTCGGAGGGCCTTCGGGGCTGAGATAGGGGAGGGTTGTGGGGGCACTGGAGGAGGTTACAGAGATAGGGAGGGGGGAGAGGGTTGGCGAGGACCACGGAGGGATTTGAGGATGAGTGAAAAGGGGGTTGTAAGCGTGCTGGAGGGAGGGAGGGAGGGCACTGGAGGGAATGTGAGTTGGACTGCGATCTCTCTCGGAGAAATGTAACCCTTTTGAAATGCTCAGAAGTCTTGGATGTTTTGATGTTGTTAATTGAGGCTCGGGACGGAGATTAAAGGAAATATTTTCCCTGTCTTTCACTTCAAAGGGCTGGATTCTCCCCTCCCTCTCTCCCTCCACCAGCCCACATCAAGAGACGTCTGAACTCGGCTCACACTAAACCACAAGCCCAGGCGTTGCTGGGGCAACCTCTGTCACGGATAGGCCCAGCCGGCAGAACTGGGCAAACCCCTGCACCACAAAAAAACAGGCCTCCGCTTTCCTTTAAAGACAATTCTCAGCCGCCGTTTCTCATCCCTTCCCCGTTTCTCAACGGCCCCACTCCCACCCCCATCCCCCCACCCCCCGGGGGGGCCCCTGAGCTCAGGGATTCCCTCCCTGAAACTCTCTCTCTCTCTCTCTCACCTCCTTTGATATGCTCCTTAAAACCAACCAACCTCTCCGACCGAGCTTTTGCCAGCCCGTCTCTCTCCGTCACCATCCAGGTGGTGGAACCCGCCTCTCGAGTGTTGGCGACTCGTGACCGAAAACTAAGACGGGTTGTGGGGGGTGGGGGGGGGTGGTGGTGGGAGGGGAGCCAATGTTGTGGACGGGGCTTTGGAGGGGAAAGAGGGAGCAGGGAATCGTCTCCCGGGCTCCGGAGGGCTGAGTTACGAGGGAAAGCTCGGAGGTGATGAGCGAGGTGTCAAACGGAGGGCCTCGTCTTCCCTCTCGGGTGAGGCAGTCGAGGTTGGCACGGGTGTAGAAAACACCATGAGGTGAAGCAGAGTCATCGAGGGCTCAAAGCCACGCGGGTGACTCTGTACATTAGGAGCCCCCTTGGCAAACTGGTCATCTATTGCCCCAGAACCCTCACCGTGACCCCATAACCTTCACCGTGACCCCATAACCTTCACCGTGACCCCATAACCATCACCGTGACCCCATAACCTTCACCGTGACCCCATAACCTTCACAGTGACCCCATAACCATCACCGTGACCCCATAACCTTCACCGTGACCCCATAACCATCACCGTGACCCCATAACGTTCACTGTGACCCCATAACCATCACCGTGACCCCATAACCTTCACTGTGACCCCATAACCATCACCGTGACCCCATAACCTTCACCGTGACCCCATAACCATCAACGTGACCCCATAACCTTCTCCATGACCCCATAACCTTCACCGTGACCCCATAACCATCAACGTGACCCCATAACCTTCACCTTCACCACATAACCTTCACCGTGACCCCATAACTGTCACCATAATCCCAGAACCATCACTGTGACACCATAACCATCACCGTGACCCCATTACCATCACCGTGACCCCATATCCATTACCGTGACCCCATAACTGTCACCGTGACCCCATAACCGTCACCGTGACCCCATAACCGTCAGTGTGACCCCATAACCGTCACTGTGACCCCATAACCATCAGTGTGACCCCATAACCGTCAGTGTGACCCCATAACCGTCACTGTGACCCCATAACCGTCACTGTGACTCCATAACCTTTATTGTGACCCCATAACCTTCTCCGTGACCCCATAACCTTCTCCGTGACCCCATAACCATCAACGTGACCCCATAACCTTCACCGTGACCCCAGAACATTTATTGTGACCCCATAACCTTCCCCGTGACCCCATAACCTTCTCCATGAGCCCATAAACATCACCGTGACCCCAGAACATTCACTGTGACCCCATAACCTTCTCCGTGACCCCATAACCATCACCGTGACCCCATAACCATCACCGTGACCCCATTACCATCACCGTGACCCCATATCCATTACTGTGACCCCATATCCGTCACCGTGACCCCATATCCATTACCGTGACCCCATATCCGTCACCGTGACCCTATAACCGTCACCGTGACCCCATAACCATCGCCATGAATGTCAGAACAGCACATGTGGAAGAAATGTTCTGTGTTTGCACGAGTGTGGGTGTTTGCGTGTGATGGGGGGGGGGGACGCGATGGAGGGGAGCCAGAGCGAGGGGGAGTGGGCCTTGGGGGGAGGAGAGGGGGAAGGCGAAGAGGACTGCACACGCGGAGGGGAGCAGAGGGCGGGGGGGGGTGGCATTGGGGGTGGGGGAAGGGGTGAGGAGAGAGGGTGTGTAGGGGTCAGTGAGGGGAAGAGCGGAGGGGAGGGAGGGAGAGAGAGAAGCTGCGAGACAGACGGCAGGGGAGGAAACCGGGAGGGCAGGAGAGAGGGAAAGGAGGGGAGGGAGGGGGGAGGCTATATCCGCAAAACTCCCCATGTCACACCAAGGGATGGCATCCAGTGGAGGGGGGGGGGGAATCGGAACAGGATTCTCGCAGCGGGGAGAGGGAGGGAGCTGGTAAATAGAAATAGCCCAGGACGGGGTTGGGGGTTGGCGGGGGGTGGGGGGGGAGGGGAATGGGGGGGGTTTTAAGGGACTTGGGGGGGGTAGGGTGAATGAAAGGGTTAACTGGGAGCTGTCGGTTCCCCCCCTCTAACTAGCAAGAGGCTGCTTAAGGGATTAACATTAACTGTCCCCAGATGTTAACGGGATAGATTTTCTGTGTTAACAGCCATTTGGAAAAGAACTGATTAATCCCAGTTCCCTCTCCGCACATTCCCTGCTCCATCCATCAGCCTGAAACTGTCCGAGCCTCTCAAACAGGTACAGTACGGGGGTTAGATACAGAATAAAGCTCCCTCTACACTGTCCCCCATCAAACACTCCCAGGACAGGTACAGTACGGGGGTTAGATACAGAGTAAAGCTCCCTCTACACTGTCCTCCATCAAACACTCCCAGGACAGGTACAGTACGGGGGTTAGATACAGAGTAAAGCTCCCTCTACACTGTCCCCCATCAAACACTCCCCAGGACAGGTACAGTACGGGGGTTAGATACAGAGTAAAGCTCCCTCTACACTGTCCCCCATCAAACACTCCCCAGGACAGGTACAGTACGGGGGTTAGATACAGAGTAAAGCTCCCTCTACACTGTCCCCCATCAAACACTCCCCAGGACAGGTACAGTACGGGGGTTAGATACAGAGTAAAGCTCCCTCTACACTGTCCCCATCAAACACTCCCCAGGACAGGTACAGCAGACCTCTCTCTCTCTCCCCCCCTCTGTCTGTCTCCCTCCTTTTTTACCTCTGTTTCACTCAAGGTGAGACACACACAGAGGGAGATTCGTACAGAGGAACATGGGAGAAAGTAAGCGGGAAGGCGAGATTCGGTGAGGGAGAGCAGGAGAGAGAGAGAAAGGGACTGTGAGAGTGCGAGAGAGAGAGAGTGTGTGAGAGGAAGTGAGGGAGAATGTGAGAGTGCGGGAGAGAGAGTGTGAGAGGAAGAGGGAGAGGAGAGAGTGAGGGAGGGCAGACGGGAGAAAGAAAGTGAGAGTGGGGGAGAGAAGGAGAGAGCGAGTGAGAGTATGTGTGTGTGTGAGGGAGAGGGAGACTGTGTGAGAGAGAGGGAGCGTGAGATGCTGTGTGAGGGAGAGTGAGTTTCTGTGTGAGAGAGGAGGGAGTGTGAGATTCTGTTTTTGGAGAAAGTGTGGGAGAGAGAGAGTGAGTGAGTGCGTGTGGGAGGGAGAGAGTGAGATTCTGTGCGGCAGAGAGAGTGAGAGTGAAAGTACCAAGAGAAAGTGGGTGAGCGTGAGACAGAAGTAATTGTGCTTGGAAGCAGTTCAGACAGGCCTCTCCCTGGCTTGGAGCAGTGCCAGGAGCCTCACGTTACAGGAGAGACGATTAAAGGATATTTTAAAAGTTGCAATGAGACCAAAAGACAGACATCAAACGGAGAGGTGGTCAGCCCAGTGCCTGCTTGTGGGGCCCCCGGTGGGGAGGGCGGAATGGGGAACACCTTCCGAGCTCACTTTGATCTGATCTCTCTCTCTCAATGTTCACGGGAGAGCACTGGGTTAGTGGTGTGGGTCTGACGCTCACGTGCAAGTTCACACACACACACTCCCTCCCTCCCAGCACTGGCAGCTTTCTCTCTCTCCCTTGCTCAGACCCCCAGGGTTCCTGCTTTAACAGAGACAAGGAGCGGGAGCCAAACCATCTTGTCATCCTCCGCTGTTTTTTGGGCAGCTTGGGCCTCGAGCTGGACCCGCCTCCCGCCGGTGAGGAACTCCTTTCCAGGCTCGGGATCCAGGCGTCCCTTTCGGAGGGAAGGTCTCGGCTGCTCCGTAGGGTGCGGAGGCGCGGGTCGGACGAGCTCACTCTCCCCTCTTACCCCGATCCCGTTCACCCTGTCGTGGTGCTGCTGAGAGGGCGAGGGGTAAAATCAGAGTCAGACACGCGTACACGGAGCCGCGCACGTCACAACACAAGAACAGTCCGTTCGGCCCATCAGCTCCGTGCTGGTGTTACTACCCCACACGTGCTTCCTCCCACCTCCTCTCCATCACCCCTCTCCATCACCATACCCTTCTATCCCTTTCTCCCTCCTGTGTTTATCCAGCTTCCCCACCTTAAATCCATCGATCCGATTCACCTCAACCACTCCCTGTGGGAGCGAGTCCCACATTCCCCACTCCCTGGGGGAAAGACCATTCTCCTGAATTCCCCCATTGGATTTATTAGAGACTGTCTTATATTGATGGGCCCCTCGTTCTGGTCTCGCCCGCAAGTGTAAACATCTTCTCTACGTCTACCCGATCGAAACCCCTGTCGTAATCTTAAAGACCTCGATCAGGTTCACCCCTCAGCCTTCTCTGTTCTAGAGAAAAGAGCCCCAGCCTGGTCAATCTTTCCTGATAGTTATAACCTCTCAGTTCAGGTATGTTCCGAACAAATCTTTTTTACAGTGCCTCGATATCCTTTTATATAATATGGAGACCGGAACTGTACACAGTGCTCCGAGTGTGGTCTAACCGAGGGATACGGAGACCGGAACTGTGCACAGTGCTCCGAGTGTGGTCTAACTGAGGGATACGGAGACCGGAACTGTGCACAGTGCTCCGAGTGTGGTCTAACTGAGGGATACGGAGACCGGAACTGTGCACAGTGCTCCGAGTGTGGTCTAACAGAGGGATATGGAGACCGGAACTGTGCACAGTGCTCCGAGTGTGGTCTAACCAAGTTTAAGACAACTTGTCTGTGTTTAAATTCCATTCCTACACATACATAGACATGGGGGAAGAGTGGACATGGGCTGTGGGTGATTAAATGGGTGTAGAGTCAGTGATAGAGGAGAGTGGACATGGGCTGTGGGTGATTAAATGGGTGTAGAGTCAGTGATAGGGGAGAGTGGACATGGGCTGTGGGTGATTAAATGGGTGGAGAGTCAGTGATAGGGGAGAGTGGACATGGGCTGTGGGTGATTAAATGGGTGTAGAGTCAGTGATAGGGGAGAGTGGACATGGGCTGTGGGTGATTAAATGGGTGTAGAGTCAGTGATAGAGGAGAGTGGACATGGGCTGTGGGTGATTAAATGGGTGTAGAGTCAGTGATAGAGGAGAGTGGACATGGACTGTGGGTGACTAAATGGGTGTAGAGTCAGTGATAGGGGAGAGTGGACATGGGCTGTGGGTGATTAAATGGGTGCGGTAGAATCTATTGATATTAAATGCTAGACTGTATCACATGGCTGACAAAACTTGGGAAGACGAGCGTCGAATGTGCTGATGTTTCTCCTCCTTTCCTTCCAGACATTTCCGAGTGTTTCCGTGTGAATGGCGCCGATTACCGGGGTAACCAGAATCAAACCTCACTGGTCAACGGGAGGCCGTGCCTGTACTGGAATCAGACGCCTCAGCACACCTACAACACACTTAAGTATCCCAATGGAGAGTGGGGCCTCGGGAACCACAATTACTGCCGGTTAGTAACGATGGCGGTGGTGCTTTTAGATGGCGATGGTCACTCCCCAGGGTAAGGCAGCGTTAAAGAGGCCAGTGGGAGGCAGACGTTTGGCCCAAAGGGGTGGATGTGAGGTTACTGTTGAGCAAAGCTCGGCCATGATCTGGTTGAGTGGGCGGAATGGGCTGGAGGGGAGGAACGGCCGGTCCGCTAACGCCTCGATATTAAAATTCTCATCCTCGTTTTCAAATCCTTCCATCGTCCTCACTCCCCTCCCCCCCGCCCCACCCTCCCCATCTCAGCAACCTCTTCCTGCCCCGACGACCTTCCGAGATCTCTGCTCTCCTCCAGCTCTGGCTCCTTGAACGTCCCCCGATTTCCATTGCTCCACAATTGGCGACCGTGCCTGGGCCCTAAGCTTTGGAATTCCCTCCCTCAATTTCGCTGCCTCACCACCTCATCCTTTCAAGACACTCCTTAAAGCCGACCTCTTTGAGCTTACAGTCACCTGTCCCTAGTGTCTCCTCACATGGCTTGGGGTAGAATTTTCGTTGATAACACTCCTGTGAAGTGTGCGGGGAGATTGTATCATGTTAAAGGTACAATATTATTACAAGTTCTTATTGTTGTTACGTCCTTTTTGTATCTCCCCAATCCCGGGATATCCCTCCTGTATCTCCCCAATCCCGGGATATCCCTCCTGTATCTCCCCAATCCTGGGATATCCCTCCTGTATCTCCCCAATCCCGGGATATCCCTCCTGTATCTCCCCAATCCCGGGATATCCCTCCTGTATCTCCCCAATCCCGGGATATCCTCCATGTATCCCCAGGACTCCGAAGGATCTGCCACAGTGACCCTCTTTTTGCTCCGCAGAAACCCAGATGGGGATGTACAGCCCTGGTGTTATGTCTCAGAAAATGAGGAAGGAATTTACTGGAAATACTGCAACATTCCGAGCTGTAGCAGTGAGTATTGCGTCTTTGAGGGTCCGGCCTGAAAGACGACATTAGATTTCCCGCAGCACCTTCCAAAGTGCATCCAAAACAAACGATGATCACCTCGCCGCGTGCAGGATCTTGCTGTGTGCAAATTGGATGCCACATTTTCTTACATTACGACAGTGGCCACACTTTTTTAAAAAAAAAAAGCATTAGCTGCAAAGCACCTTGGGGACATCCGGTGGGGGTGACAGGCGCTATAGCAATGAAAGTCTCTCTCTCCCTCGCTCCCGCATTCACACTGGCTCACGCAGCTCGCCAGCGCCCGCCCTTTCCGAGCGTGGCACCGCGGGCCCCCCCTCCGCTTCCCCCGCGCGTGTGTGTGTGTTCTCCGCTAACAGGCCCCTTCTCCCTGTGCTCTGATCCCCGCAGTGCCCGGTTACATGGGCTGTTTCCTGGACTCGGGGAACCCGCCCGCGCTGAGCGGCAGCAGTGGGACCTCCACCAAGCTGACGGTGCAGGTCTGCCTTCGCTTCTGCCGCAAGAAAGGCTACAAGGTAAGGACCGCCAGAGAGAGGGAGCGTGGAGGTGGCGGGATTGGGGGGGGGCGGGCGGCAAGATCTGGGCACTTCTGTGCGCGTCGGGCCGTGCGTGCGTGCGTGTGCGAGAGTGCGGGGACACGTGCAGACCCGCGTGAGCGTGCACGCGCGTGTGATGGGTGCCGGGTATTTGCGCACGTGCAAAGCGCTCGGGGTGGGGAGCGCGCGCGCTCAGGGGCGGTGCTGGAGGGCAGGCCGAATGGCGCTGGGTCACGTTGCAGGAACGGCGGGTCTAATAGGCTGTGCCCTTGTTGTCAGTACGCAGGTGTAGAGGCCGGCTATGCTTGTTTCTGCGGTAACGCACTCGACCTGAGCAAGAAGGAGCGAGTGAGCGCAGTAGAGTGTGACCAGGTCTGCTTCGGAAAGTCCAGCGAGCTCTGTGGTGGAGACGGGCGCATTGGGATATATGATGGTGAGACGCCTCTGCTAACAAGGCAATGAGTGACACACAGTATCACACACACACACAGTAACACACACACACACACACACAGCTTCTGCTCCTGGTCACAGCCACTTGGCAGTGTGTGAGTGTGTGAGGATGTTTGTGTGTCAGGGGGGCCTGTGTTTGAGTATGTCAGGTGTGTGTGTGTGCGAGGGAGGTGTCTGCGAGTGTGTCAGCGGGTGTGTATGTTGGGGTCTGTGTGTGTGTGTTTGTGTATCTGTGTTTGTGTATGTCTGTCTCTGTGTGTATGTGTATCTGTGTTTGTGTGTGTCTGTCTCTGTGTGTATCTGTATCTGTGTTTGTGTGTGTCTGTCTCTGTGTGTATGTGTATCTGTGTTTGTGTATGTCTGTCTCTGTGTGTATGTGTATCTGTGTTTGTGTGTGTCTGTCTCTGTGTGTATGTGTATCTGTGTTTGTGTGTATGTGTATCTGTGTTTGTGTATGTCTGTCTCTGTGTGTATGTGTATCTGTGTTTGTGTATGTCTGTCTCTGTGTGTATGTGTATCTGTGTTTGTGTGTGTCTGTCTCTGTGTGTATGTGTATCTGTGTTTGTGTATGTCTGTCTCTGTGTGTATGTGTATCTGTGTTTGTGTGTGTCTGTCTCTGTGTGTATGTGTATCTGTGTTTGTGTGTATGTGTATCTGTGTTTGTGTGTGTCTGTCTCTGTGTGTATGTGTATCTGTGTTTGTGTGTGTCTGTCTCTGTGTGTATGTGTATCTGTGTTTGTGTGTATGTGTATCTGTGTTTGTGTGTGTCTGTCTCTGTGTGTATGTGTATCTGTGTTTGTGTGTGTCTGTCTCTGTGTGTATGTGTATCTGTGTTTGTGTATGTCTGTCTCTGTGTGTATGTGTATCTGTGTTTGTGTGTGTCTGTCTCTGTGTGTATGTGTATCTGTGTTTGTGTGTATGTGTATCTGTGTTTGTGTATGTCTGTCTCTGTGTGTATGTGTATCTGTGTTTGTGTATGTCTGTCTCTGTGTGTATGTGTATCTGTGTTTGTGTGTGTCTGTCTCTGTGTGTATGTGTATCTGTGTTTGTGTATGTCTGTCTCTGTGTGTATGTGTATCTGTGTTTGTGTGTGTCTGTCTCTGTGTGTATGTGTATCTGTGTTTGTGTGTGTCTGTCTCTGTGTGTATGTGTATCTGTGTTTGTGTATGTCTGTCTCTGTGTGTATGTGTATCTGTGTTTGTGTGTGTCTGTCTCTGTGTGTATGTGTATCTGTGTTTGTGTGTGTCTGTCTCTGTGTGTATGTGTATCTGTGTTTGTGTATGTCTGTCTCTGTGTGTATGTGTATCTGTGTTTGTGTGTGTCTGTCTCTGTGTGTATGTGTATCTGTGTTTGTGTATGTCTGTCTGTGTGTGTATGTGTATCTGTGTTTGTGTGTGTCTGTCTGTGTGTGTGTATGTGTATCTGTGTTTGTGTATCTCTGTCTCTGTGTGTATGTGTATCTGTGTTTGTGTGTGTCTGTCTCTGTGTGTATGTGTATCTGTGTTTGTGTGTATGTGTATCTGTGTTTGTGTGTGTCTGTCTCTGTGTGTATGTGTATCTGTGTTTGTGTGTGTCTGTCTCTGTGTGTATGTGTATCTGTGTTTGTGTGTGTCTGTCTCTGTGTGTATGTGTATCTGTGTTTGTGTGTGTCTGTCTCTGTGTGTATGTGTATCTGTGTTTGTGTGTGTCTGTCTCTGTGTGTATGTGTATCTGTGTTTGTGTGTGTCTCTCTCTGTGTGTATGTGTATCTGTGTTTGTGTGTGTCTGTCTCTGTGTGTATGTGTATCTGTGTTTGTGTATGTCTGTCTCTGTGTGTATGTGTATCTGTGTTTGTGTGTGTCTGTCTCTGTGTGTATGTGTATCTGTGTTTGTGTGTGTCTGTCTCTGTGTGTATGTGTATCTGTGTTTGTGTATGTCTGTCTCTGTGTGTATGTGTATCTGTGTTTGTGTATGTCTGTCTCTGTGTGTGTATGTGTATCTGTGTTTGTGTATGTCTGTCTCTGTGTGTGTGTGTATCTGTGTTTGTGTATGTCTGTCTCTGTGTGTATGTGTATCTGTGTTTGTGTGTGTCTGTCTCTGTGTGTATGTGTATCTGTGTTTGTGTATGTCTGTCTCTGTGTGTATGTGTATCTGTGTTTGTGTGTGTCTGTCTCTGTGTGTATGTGTATCTGTGTTTGTGTGTATGTGTATCTGTGTTTGTGTGTGTCTGTCTCTGTGTGTATGTGTATCTGTGTTTGTGTATGTCTGTCTCTGTGTGTATGTGTATCTGTGTTTGTGTGTGTCTGTCTCTGTGTGTATGTGTATCTGTGTTTGTGTATGTCTGTCTCTGTGTGTATGTGTATCTGTGTTTGTGTGTGTCTGTCTCTGTGTGTATGTGTATCTGTGTTTGTGTGTGTCTCTCTCTCTGTGTATGTGTATCTGTGTTTGTGTGTGTCTGTCTCTGTGTGTATGTGTATCTGTGTTTGTGTATGTCTGTCTCTGTGTGTATGTGTATCTGTGTTTGTGTATGTCTGTCTCTGTGTGTATGTGTATCTGTGTTTGTGTGTGTCTGTCTCTGTGTGTATGTGTATCTGTGTTTGTGTATGTCTGTCTCTGAGTGTATGTGTATCTGTGTTTGTGTATGTCTGTCTCTGTGTGTATGTGTATCTGTGTTTGTGTGTGTCTGTCTGTGTGTGTATGTGTATCTGTGTTTGTGTATGTCTGTCTCTGTGTGTGTGTGTATCTGTGTTTGTGTATGTCTGTCTCTGTGTGTGTATGTTTATCTGTGTTTGTGTATGTCTGTCTCTGTGTGTGTGTGTATCTGTGTTTGTGTATGTCTGTCTCTGTGTGTATGTGTATCTGTGTTTGTGTGTGTCTGTCTCTGTGTGTATGTGTATCTGTGTTTGTGTATGTCTGTCTCTGTGTGTATGTGTATCTGTGTTTGTGTGTGTCTGTCTCTGTGTGTATGTGTATCTGTGTTTGTGTATGTCTGTCTCTGTGTGTATGTGTATCTGTGTTTGTGTATGTCTGTCTCTGTGTGTATGTGTATCTGTGTTTGTGTGTGTCTGTCTCTGTGTGTATGTGTATCTGTGTTTGTGTATGTCTGTCTCTGTGTGTATGTGTATCTGTGTTTGTGTGTGTCTGTCTCTGTGTGTATGTGTATCTGTGTTTGTGTATGTCTGTCTCTGTGTGTATGTGTATCTGTGTTTGTGTATGTCTGTCTCTGTGTGTATGTGTATCTGTGTTTGTGTGTGTCTGTCTCTGTGTGTATGTGTATCTGTGTTTGTGTGTGTCTGTCTCTGTGTGTATGTGTATCTGTGTTTGTGTATCTCTGTCTCTGTGTGTATGTGTATCTGTGTTTGTGTATGTCTGTCTCTGTGTGTATGTGTATCTGTGTTTGTGTATGTCTGTCTCTGTGTGTATGTGTATCTGTGTTTGTGTGTGTCTGTCTCTGTGTGTGTGTGTATCTGTGTTTGTGTATGTCTGTCTCTGTGTGTGTGTGTATCTGTGTTTGTGTATGTCTGTCTCTGTGTGTGTATGTGTATCTGTGTTTGTGTATGTCTGTCTCTGTGTGTGTGTGTATCTGTGTTTGTATATGTCTGTCTCTGTGTGTATGTGTATCTGTGTTTGTGTGTGTCTGTCTCTGTGTGTATGTGTATCTGTGTTTGTGTATGTCTGTCTCTGTGTGTATGTGTATCTGTGTTTGTGTGTGTCTGTCTCTGTGTGTATGTGTATCTGTGTTTGTGTATGTCTGTCTCTGTGTGTATGTGTATCTGTGTTTGTGTGTGTCTGTCTCTGTGTGTATGTGTATCTGTGTTTGTGTGTATGTGTATCTGTGTTTGTGTGTGTCTGTCTCTGTGTGTATGTGTATCTGTGTTTGTGTGTGTCTGCCTCTGTGTGTATGTGTATCTGTGTTTGTGTATGTCTGTCTCTGTGTGTGTGTGTATCTGTGTTTGTGTGTGTCTGTCTCTGTGTGTATGTGTATCTGTGTTTGTGTATGTCTGTCTCTGTGTGTATGTGTATCTGTGTTTGTGTGTGTCTGTCTCTGTGTGTATGTGTATCTGTGTTTGTGTGTGTCTCTCTCTGTGTGTATGTGTATCTGTGTTTGTGTGTGTCTGTCTCTGTGTGTATGTGTATCTGTGTTTGTGTGTGTCTGTCTCTGTGTGTATGTGTATCTGTGTTTGTGTGTGTCTGTCTCTGTGTGTATGTGTATCTGTGTTTGTGTATGTCTGTCTCTGTGTGTATGTGTATCTGTGTTTGTGTGTGTCTGTCTCTGTGTGTGTGTGTGTATCTGTGTTTGTGTATGTCTGTCTGTGTGTGTGTGTGTATCTGTGTTTGTGTATGTCTGTCTCTGTGTGTGTATGTGTATCTGTGTTTGTGTATGTCTGTCTCTGTGTGTGTGTGTATCTGTGTTTGTGTATGTCTGTCTCTGTGTGTATGTGTATCTGTGTTTGTGTGTGTCTGTCTCTGTGTGTATGTGTATCTGTGTTTGTGTGTGTCTGTCTCTGTGTGTGTGTGTATCTGTGCTTGTGTATATCTGTCTCTGTGTGTATGTGTATCTGTGTTTGTGTCTGTCTGTCTCTGTGTGTATGTGTATCTGTGTTTGTGTATGTCTGTCTCTGTGTGTATGTGTATCTGTGTTTGTGTGTGTCTGTCTCTGTGTGTATGTGTATCTGTGTTTGTGTGTGTCTGTCTCTGTGTGTATGTGTATCTGTGTTTGTGTGTGTCTGTCTCTGTGTGTATGTGTATCTGTGTTTGTGTGTGTCTGTCTCTGTGTGTATGTGTATCTGTGTTTGTGTATATCTGTCTCTGTGTGTATGTGTATCTGTGTTTGTGTATGTCTGTCTCTGTGTGTATGTGTATCTGTGTTTGTGTATGTCTGTCTCTGTGTGTATGTGTATCTGTGTTTGTGTATGTCTGTCTCTGTGTGTATGTGTATCTGTGTTTGTGTATGTCTGTCTCTGTGTGTATGTGTATCTGTGTTTGTGTGTGTCTGTCTCTGTGTGTATGTGTATCTGTGTTTGTGTATATCTGTCTCTGTGTGTATGTGTATCTGTGTTTGTGTATGTCTGTCTCTGTGTGTATGTGTATCTGTGTTTGTGTATGTCTGTCTCTGTGTTTATGTGTATCTGTGTTTGTGTGTGTCTGTCTCTGTGTGTATGTGTATCTGTGTTTGTGTATCTCTGTCTCTGTGTGTATGTGTATCTGTGTTTGTGTATGTCTGTCTCTGTGTGTATGTGTATCTGTGTTTGTGTATGTCTGTCTCTGTGTGTGTGTGTATCTGTGTTTGTGTGTGTCTGTCTCTGTGTGTATGTGTATCTGTGTTTGTGTGTGTCTGTCTCTGTGTGTATGTGTATCTGTGTTTGTGTATGTCTGTCTCTGTGTGTATGTGTATCTGTGTTTGTGTATGTCTGTCTCTGTGTGTATGTGTATCTGTGTTTGTGTGTGTCTGTCTCTGTGTGTATGTGTATCTGTGTTTGTGTATGTCTGTCTCTGTGTGTGTATGTGTACCTGTGTTTGTGTATGTCTGTCTGTGTGTGTGTGTGTATCTGTGTTTGTGTATGTCTGTCTCTGTGTGTATGTGTATCTGTGTTTGTGTATCTCTGTCTCTATGTGTATGTGTATCTGTGTTTGTGTGTGTCTGTCTCTGTGTGTATGTGTATCTGTGTTTGTGTATGTCTGTCTCTGTGTGTATGTGTATCTGTGTTTGTGTATGTCTGTCTCTGTGTGTATGTGTATCTGTGTTTGTGTGTGTCTGTCTCTGTGTGTATGTGTATCTGTGTTTGTGTGTGTCTGTCTCCGTGTGTATGTGTATCTGTGTTTGTGTATGTCTGTCTCTGTGTGTATGTGTATCTGTGTTTGTGTATGTCTGTCTCTGTGTGTATGTGTATCTGTGTTTGTGTATGTCTGTCTGTGTGTGTGTGTGTATCTGTGTTTGTGTGTGTCTGTCTCTGTGTGTATGTGTATCTGTGTTTGTGTATGTCTGTCTCTGTGTGTATGTGTATCTGTGTTTGTGTATCTCTGTCTCTGTGTGTATGTGTATCTGTGTTTGTGTATCTCTGTCTCTGTGTGTATGTGTATCTGTGTTTGTGTGTGTCTGTCTCTGTGTGTATGTGTATCTGTGTTTGTGTATGTCTGTCTCTGTGTGTATGTGTATCTGTGTTTGTGTATCTCTGTCTCTGTGTGTATGTGTATCTGTGTTTGTGTATCTCTGTCTCTGTGTGTATGTGTATCTGTGTTTGTGTGTGTCTGTCTCTGTGTGTATGTGTATCTGTGTTTGTGTGTGTCTGTCTCTGTGTGTATGTGTATCTGTGTTTGTGTGTATGTGTATCTGTGTTTGTGTATGTCTGTCTCTGTGTGTATGTGTATCTGTGTTTGTGTATCTCTGTCTCTGTGTGTATGTGTATCTGTGTTTGTGTGTGTCTGTCTCTGTGTGTATGTGTATCTGTGTTTGTGTGTGTCTGTCTCTGTGTGTGTGTGTATCTGTTTGTGTATGTCTGTCTGTGTGTATGTGTATCTGTGTTTGTGTATGTCTGTCTCTGTGTGTATGTGTATCTGTGTTTGTGTATCTCTGTCTCTGTGTGTATGTGTATCTGTGTTTGTGTATCTCTGTCTCTGTGTGTGTCTGTCTGTGTGTGTGTGTGTGTGTGTGTGTTTGTGTGTGTCTGTCTCTGTGTGTATGTGTATCTGTGTTTGTGTATGTCTGTCTCTGTGTGTATGTGTATCTGTGTTTGTGTATCTCTGTCTCTGTGTGTATGTGTATCTGTGTTTGTGTATCTCTGTCTCTGTGTGTATGTGTATCTGTGTTTGTGTGTGTCTGTCTCTGTGTGTATGTGTATCTGTGTTTGTGTATGTCTGTCTCTGTGTGTATGTGTATCTGTGTTTGTGTATCTCTGTCTCTGTGTGTATGTGTATCTGTGTTTGTGTGTGTCTGTCTCTGTGTGTATGTGTATCTGTGTTTGTGTATGTCTGTCTCTGTGTGTATGTGTATCTGTGTTTGTGTGTGTCTGTCTCTGTGTGTATGTGTATCTGTGTTTGTGTATCTCTGTCTCTGTGTGTATGTGTATCTGTGTTTGTGTATCTCTGTCTCTGTGTGTATGTGTATCTGCGTTTGTGTATCTCTGTCTC
Source organism: Heterodontus francisci (assembly GCF_036365525.1). Classification (NCBI taxonomy): domain Eukaryota; kingdom Metazoa; phylum Chordata; class Chondrichthyes; order Heterodontiformes; family Heterodontidae; genus Heterodontus; species Heterodontus francisci. Next base: position 94,018 of record NW_027142137.1, read on the forward strand.
TGTGTTTATGTGTATCTGTGTTTGTGTGTGTCTATCTCTGTGTGTATGTGTATCTGTGTTTGTGTGTGTCTGTCTCTGTGTGTATGTGTATCTGTGTTTGTGTATGTCTGTCTCTGTGTGTATGTGTATCTGTGTTTGTGTGTGTCTGTCTCTGTGTGTATGTGTATCTGTGTTTGGGTAAGTCTGTCTCTGTGTGTATGTGTATCTGTGTTTGTGTGTGTCTGTCTCTGTGTGTATGTGTATCTGTGTTTGTGTATGTCTGTCTCTGTGTGTATGTGTATCTGTGTTTGTGTATCTCTGTCTCTGTGTGTATGTGTATCTGTGTTTGTGTGTGTCTGTCTCTGTGTGTATGTGTATCTGTGTTTGTGTGTGTCTGTCTCTGTGTGTATGTGTATCTGTGTTTGTGTCTGTCTGTCTCTGTGTGTATGTGTATCTGTGTTTGTGTATGTCTGTCTCTGTGTGTATGTGTATCTGTGTTTGTGTGTGTCTGTCTCTGTGTGTATGTGTATCTGTGTTTGTGTATCTCTGTGTCTGTGTGTGTGTGTGTATCTGTGTATTTATGTTTGTGTGTATGCATGTGTCTGTGTGTGTGTGTATCTGCATATGTGTGTGTGTGTGTATGTCTGTCTGTGTTTGTGTGTGTCTGTCTCTGTGTGTATGTGTATCTGTGTTTGTGTGTGTCTGTCTCTGTGTGTATGTGTATCTGTGTTTGTGTGTATGTGTATCTGTGTTTGTGTATGTCTGTCTCTGTGTGTGTATGTGTATCTGTGTTTGTGTATGTCTGTCTCTGTGTGTATGTGTATCTGTGTTTGTGTGTGTCTGTCTCTGTGTGTATGTGTATCTGTGTTTGTGTGTGTCTGTCTGTGTGTGTATGTGTTTCTGTGTTTGTATGTGTCTGTCTCTGTGTGTATGTGTATCTGTGTTTGTGTATGTCTGTCTCTGTGTGTATGTGTATCTGTGTTTGTGTATGTCTGTCTCTGTGTGTATGTGTATCTGTGTTTGTGTGTGTCTGTCTGTGTGTGTATGTGTTTCTGTGTTTGTATGTGTCTGTCTCTGTGTGTATGTGTATCTGTGTTTGTGTATGTCTGTCTCTGTGTGTATGTGTATCTGTGTTTGTGTATGTCTGTCTCTGTGTGTATGTGTATCTGTGTTTGTGTGTGTCTGTCTCTGTGTGTGTGTGTATCTGTGTTTGTGTATGTCTGTCTCTGTGTGTATGTGTATCTGTGTTTGTGTATGTCTGTCTCTGTGTGTATGTGTATCTGTGTTTGTGTGTGTCTGTCTCTGTGTGTATGTGTATCTGTGTTTGTGTGTGTCTGTCTCTGTGTGTATGTGTATCTGTGTTTGTGTATGTCTGTCTCTGTGTGTATGTGTATCTGTGTTTGTGTATGTCTGTCTCTGTGTGTATGTGTATCTGTGTTTGTGTATCTCTGTGTCTGTGTGTGTGTGTGTATCTGTGTATTTATGTTTGTGTGTATGCATGTGTCTGTGTGTGTGTGTATCTGCATATGTGTGTGTGTGTGTATGTCTGTCTGTGTTTGTGTGTGTCTGTCTCTGTGTGTATGTGTATCTGTGTTTGTGTGTATGTGTATCTGTGTTTGTGTATGTCTGTCTCTGTGTGTGTATGTGTATCTGTGTTTGTGTATGTCTGTCTCTGTGTGTATGTGTATCTGTGTTTGTGTGTGTCTGTCTCTGTGTGTATGTGTATCTGTGTTTGTGTGTGTCTGTCTGTGTGTGTATGTGTTTCTGTGTTTGTATGTGTCTGTCTCTGTGTGTATGTGTATCTGTGTTTGTGTGTGTCTGTCTCTGTGTGTATGTGTATCTGTGTTTGTGTATCTCTGTCTCTGTGTGTATGTGTATCTGTGTTTGTGTGTGTCTGTCTCTGTGTGTATGTGTATCTGTGTTTGTGTGTGTCTGTCTGTGTGTGTATGTGTATCTGTGTTTGTGTGTGTCTGTCTCTGTGTGTATGTGTATCTGTGTTTGTGTATGTCTGTCTCTGTGTGTATGTGTATCTGTGTTTGTGTGTGTCTGTCTCTGTGTGTATGTGTATCTGTGTTTGTGTATGTCTGTGTCTGTGTGTGTGTGTGTATCTGTGTATTTATGTTTGTGTGTATGCATGTGTCTGTGTGTGTGTGTATCTGCATATGTGTGTGTGTGTGTATGTCTGTCTGTGTTTGTGTGTGTCTGTCTCTGTGTGTATGTGTATCTGTGTTTGTGTGTGTCTGTCTCTGTGTGTATGTGTATCTGTGTTTGTGTGTATGTGTATCTGTGTTTGTGTATGTCTGTCTCTGTGTGTGTATGTGTATCTGTGTTTGTGTATGTCTGTCTCTGTGTGTATGTGTATCTGTGTTTGTGTGTGTCTGTCTCTGTGTGTATGTGTATCTGTGTTTGTGTGTGTCTGTCTCTGTGTGTATGTGTATCTGTGTTTGTGTATGTCTGTCTCTGTGTGTATGTGTATCTGTGTTTGTGTGTGTCTGTCTCTGTGTGTATGTGTATCTGTGTTTGTGTATGTCTGTCTCTGTGTGTATGTGTATCTGTGTTTGTGTGTGTCTGTCTCTGTGTGTATGTGTATCTGTGTTTGTGTATGTCTGTCTCTGTGTGTATGTGTATCTGTGTTTGTGTATGTCTGTCTCTGTGTGTATGTGTATCTGTGTTTGTGTATGTCTGTCTCTGTGTGTATGTGTATCTGTGTTTGTGTATGTCTGTCTCTGTGTGTATGTGTATCTGTGTTTGTGTGTGTCTGTCTCTGTGTGTGTGTGTGTATCTGTGTTTGTGTATGTCTGTCTCTGTGTGTATGTGTATCTGTGTTTGTGTGTGTCTGTCTCTGTGTGTATGTGTATCTGTGTTTGTGTATGTCTGTCTCTGTGTGTATGTGTATCTGTGTTTGTGTGTGTCTGTCTCTGTGTGTATGTGTATCTGTGTTTGTGTATGTCTGTCTCTGTGTGTATGTGTATCTGTGTTTGTGTGTGTCTGTCTCTGTGTGTATGTGTATCGGTGTTTGTGTATCTCTGTCTCTGTGTGTATGTGTATCTGTGTTTGTGTGTGTGTATGTGTATCTGTGTTTGTGTATGTCTGTCTCTGTGTGTATGTGTATCTGTGTTTGTGTATGTCTGTCTCTGTGTGTGTGTGTATCTGTGTTTGTGTATCTCTGTCTCTGTGTGTATGTGTATCTGTGTTTGTGTGTGTCTGTCTCTGTGTGTATGTGTATCTGTGTTTGTGTATGTCTGTCTCTGTGTGTATGTGTATCTGTGTTTGTGTGTGTCTGTCTCTGTGTGTATGTGTATCTGTGTTTGTGTATCTCTGTCTCTGTGTGTATGTGTATCTGTGTTTGTGTATCTCTGTCTCTGTGTGTATGTGTATCTGCGTTTGTGTATCTCTGTCTCTGTGTGTATGTGTATCTGTGTTTGTGTGTGTCTATCTCTGTGTGTATGTGTATCTGTGTTTGTGTGTGTCTGTCTCTGTGTGTATGTGTATCTGTGTTTGTGTATGTCTGTCCCTGTGTGTATGTGTATCTGTGTTTGTGTGTGTCTGTCTCTGTGTATGTGTATCTGTGTTTGTGTAAGTCTGTCTCTGTGTGTATGTGTATCTGTGTTTGTGTGTGTCTGTCTCTGTGTGTATGTGTATCTGTGTTTGTGTATCTCTGTCTCTGTGTGTATGTGTATCTGTGTTTGTGTATCTCTGTCTCTGTGTGTATGTGTATCTGTGTTTGTGTGTGTCTGTCTCTGTGTGTATGTGTATCTGTGTTTGTGTGTGTCTGTCTCTGTGTGTATGTGTATCTGTGTTTGTGTGTGTCTGTCTCTGTGTGTATGTGTATCTGTGTTTGTGTGTGTCTGTCTCTGTGTGTATGTGTATCTGTGTTTGTGTATGTCTGTGTCTGTGTGTGTGTGTGTGTCTGTGTATTTATGTTTGTGTGTATGCATGTGTCTGTGTGTGTGTGTATCTGCATATGTGTGTGTGTGTGTATGTCTGTCTGTGTTTGTGTGTGTCTGTCTCTGTGTGTATGTGTATCTGTGTTTGTGTGTGTCTGTCTCTGTGTGTATGTGTGTCTGTCTCTGTGTGTATGTGTATCTGTGTTTGTGTGTGTCTGTCTCTGTGTGTATTTGTATCTGTGTTTGTGTATGTCTGTCTCTGTGTGTATGTGTATCTGTGTTTGTGTGTGTCTGTCTCTGTGTGTATGTGTATCTGTGTTTGTGTGTGTCTGTCTCTGTGTGTAAGTGTATCTGTGTTTGTGTGTGTCTGTCTCTGTGTGTATGTGTATCTGTGTTTGTGTATGTCTGTCTCTGTGTGTATGTGTATCTGTGTTTGTGTATGTCTGTCTCTGTGTGTATGTGTATCTGTGTTTGTGTGTGTGTATGTGTATCTGTGTTTGTGTATGTCTGTCTCTGTTTGCATGTGTATCTGTGTTTGTGTGTGTCTGTCTCTGTGTGTATGTGTATCTGTGTTTGTGTATGTCTGTCTCTGTGTGTATGTGTATCTGTGTTTGTGTATGTCTGTCTCTGTGTGTATGTGTATCTGTGTTTGTGTATCTCTGTCTCTGTGTGTATGTGTATCTGTGTTTGTGTATGTCTGTCTCTGTGTGTATGTGTATCTGTGTTTGTGTATCTCTGTCTCTGTGTGTATGTGTATCTGTGTTTGTGTATCTCTGTCTCTGTGTGTATGTGTATCTGTGTTTGTGTGTGTCTGTCTCTGTGTGTATGTGTTTCTGTGTTTGTATATGTCTGTCTCTGTGTGTATGTGTATCTGTGTTTGTGTATGTCTGTCTCTGTGTGTATGTGTATCTGTGTTTGTGTGTGTCTGTCTCTGTGTGTATGTGTATCTGTGTTTGTGTATGTCTGTCTCTGTGTGTATGTGTATCTGTGTTTGTGTGTATCTGTCTCTGTGTGTATGTGTATCTGTGTTTGTGTATGTCTGTCTCTGTGTGTATGTGTATCTGTGTTTGTGTATGTCTGTCTCTGTGTGTATGTGTATCTGTGTTTGTGTGTGTCTGTCTCTGTGTGTATGTGTATCTGTGTTTGTGTATGTCTGTCTCTGTGTGTATGTGTATCTGTGTTTGTGTGTGTCTGTCTGTGTGTGTATGTGTATCTGTGTTTGTGTGTGTCTGTCTCTGTGTGTATGTGTATCTGTGTTTGTGTATGTCTGTCTCTGTGTGTATGTGTATCTGTGTTTGTGTATCTCTGTCTCTGTGTGTATGTGTATCTGTGTTTGTGTGTGTCTGTCTCTGTGTGTATGTGTATCTGTGTTTGTGTGTGTCTGTCTCTGTGTGTATGTGTATCTGTGTTTGTGTCTGTCTGTCTCTGTGTGTATGTGTATCTGTGTTTGTGTATGTCTGTCTCTGTGTGTATGTGTATCTGTGTTTGTGTGTGTCTGTCTCTGTGTGTATGTGTATCTGTGTTTGTGTATCTCTGTGTCTGTGTGTGTGTGTGTATCTGTGTATTTATGTTTGTGTGTATGCATGTGTCTGTGTGTGTGTGTATCTGCATATGTGTGTGTGTGTGTATGTCTGTCTGTGTTTGTGTGTGTCTGTCTCTGTGTGTATGTGTATCTGTGTTTGTGTGTGTCTGTCTCTGTGTGTATGTGTATCTGTGTTTGTGTGTATGTGTATCTGTGTTTGTGTATGTCTGTCTCTGTGTGTGTATGTGTATCTGTGTTTGTGTATGTCTGTCTCTGTGTGTATGTGTATCTGTGTTTGTGTGTGTCTGTCTCTGTGTGTATGTGTATCTGTGTTTGTGTGTGTCTGTCTGTGTGTGTATGTGTTTCTGTGTTTGTATGTGTCTGTCTCTGTGTGTATGTGTATCTGTGTTTGTGTATGTCTGTCTCTGTGTGTATGTGTATCTGTGTTTGTGTATGTCTGTCTCTGTGTGTATGTGTATCTGTGTTTGTGTGTGTCTGTCTGTGTGTGTATGTGTTTCTGTGTTTGTATGTGTCTGTCTCTGTGTGTATGTGTATCTGTGTTTGTGTATGTCTGTCTCTGTGTGTATGTGTATCTGTGTTTGTGTATGTCTGTCTCTGTGTGTATGTGTATCTGTGTTTGTGTGTGTCTGTCTCTGTGTGTGTGTGTATCTGTGTTTGTGTATGTCTGTCTCTGTGTGTATGTGTATCTGTGTTTGTGTATGTCTGTCTCTGTGTGTATGTGTATCTGTGTTTGTGTGTGTCTGTCTCTGTGTGTATGTGTATCTGTGTTTGTGTGTGTCTGTCTCTGTGTGTATGTGTATCTGTGTTTGTGTATGTCTGTCTCTGTGTGTATGTGTATCTGTGTTTGTGTATGTCTGTCTCTGTGTGTATGTGTATCTGTGTTTGTGTATCTCTGTGTCTGTGTGTGTGTGTGTATCTGTGTATTTATGTTTGTGTGTATGCATGTGTCTGTGTGTGTGTGTATCTGCATATGTGTGTGTGTGTGTATGTCTGTCTGTGTTTGTGTGTGTCTGTCTCTGTGTGTATGTGTATCTGTGTTTGTGTGTATGTGTATCTGTGTTTGTGTATGTCTGTCTCTGTGTGTGTATGTGTATCTGTGTTTGTGTATGTCTGTCTCTGTGTGTATGTGTATCTGTGTTTGTGTGTGTCTGTCTCTGTGTGTATGTGTATCTGTGTTTGTGTGTGTCTGTCTGTGTGTGTATGTGTTTCTGTGTTTGTATGTGTCTGTCTCTGTGTGTATGTGTATCTGTGTTTGTGTGTGTCTGTCTCTGTGTGTATGTGTATCTGTGTTTGTGTATCTCTGTCTCTGTGTGTATGTGTATCTGTGTTTGTGTGTGTCTGTCTCTGTGTGTATGTGTATCTGTGTTTGTGTGTGTCTGTCTGTGTGTGTATGTGTATCTGTGTTTGTGTGTGTCTGTCTCTGTGTGTATGTGTATCTGTGTTTGTGTATGTCTGTCTCTGTGTGTATGTGTATCTGTGTTTGTGTGTGTCTGTCTCTGTGTGTATGTGTATCTGTGTTTGTGTATGTCTGTGTCTGTGTGTGTGTGTGTATCTGTGTATTTATGTTTGTGTGTATGCATGTGTCTGTGTGTGTGTGTATCTGCATATGTGTGTGTGTGTGTATGTCTGTCTGTGTTTGTGTGTGTCTGTCTCTGTGTGTATGTGTATCTGTGTTTGTGTGTGTCTGTCTCTGTGTGTATGTGTATCTGTGTTTGTGTGTATGTGTATCTGTGTTTGTGTATGTCTGTCTCTGTGTGTGTATGTGTATCTGTGTTTGTGTATGTCTGTCTCTGTGTGTATGTGTATCTGTGTTTGTGTGTGTCTGTCTCTGTGTGTATGTGTATCTGTGTTTGTGTGTGTCTGTCTCTGTGTGTATGTGTATCTGTGTTTGTGTATGTCTGTCTCTGTGTGTATGTGTATCTGTGTTTGTGTGTGTCTGTCTCTGTGTGTATGTGTATCTGTGTTTGTGTATGTCTGTCTCTGTGTGTATGTGTATCTGTGTTTGTGTGTGTCTGTCTCTGTGTGTATGTGTATCTGTGTTTGTGTATGTCTGTCTCTGTGTGTATGTGTATCTGTGTTTGTGTATGTCTGTCTCTGTGTGTATGTGTATCTGTGTTTGTGTATGTCTGTCTCTGTGTGTATGTGTATCTGTGTTTGTGTATGTCTGTCTCTGTGTGTATGTGTATCTGTGTTTGTGTGTGTCTGTCTCTGTGTGTGTGTGTGTATCTGTGTTTGTGTATGTCTGTCTCTGTGTGTATGTGTATCTGTGTTTGTGTGTGTCTGTCTCTGTGTGTATGTGTATCTGTGTTTGTGTATGTCTGTCTCTGTGTGTATGTGTATCTGTGTTTGTGTGTGTCTGTCTCTGTGTGTATGTGTATCTGTGTTTGTGTATGTCTGTCTCTGTGTGTATGTGTATCTGTGTTTGTGTGTGTCTGTCTCTGTGTGTATGTGTATCGGTGTTTGTGTATCTCTGTCTCTGTGTGTATGTGTATCTGTGTTTGTGTGTGTGTATGTGTATCTGTGTTTGTGTATGTCTGTCTCTGTGTGTATGTGTATCTGTGTTTGTGTATGTCTGTCTCTGTGTGTGTGTGTATCTGTGTTTGTGTATCTCTGTCTCTGTGTGTATGTGTATCTGTGTTTGTGTGTGTCTGTCTCTGTGTGTATGTGTATCTGTGTTTGTGTATGTCTGTCTCTGTGTGTATGTGTATCTGTGTTTGTGTGTGTCTGTCTCTGTGTGTATGTGTATCTGTGTTTGTGTATCTCTGTCTCTGTGTGTATGTGTATCTGTGTTTGTGTATCTCTGTCTCTGTGTGTATGTGTATCTGCGTTTGTGTATCTCTGTCTCTGTGTGTATGTGTATCTGTGTTTGTGTGTGTCTATCTCTGTGTGTATGTGTATCTGTGTTTGTGTGTGTCTGTCTCTGTGTGTATGTGTATCTGTGTTTGTGTATGTCTGTCCCTGTGTGTATGTGTATCTGTGTTTGTGTGTGTCTGTCTCTGTGTATGTGTATCTGTGTTTGTGTAAGTCTGTCTCTGTGTGTATGTGTATCTGTGTTTGTGTGTGTCTGTCTCTGTGTGTATGTGTATCTGTGTTTGTGTATCTCTGTCTCTGTGTGTATGTGTATCTGTGTTTGTGTATCTCTGTCTCTGTGTGTATGTGTATCTGTGTTTGTGTGTGTCTGTCTCTGTGTGTATGTGTATCTGTGTTTGTGTGTGTCTGTCTCTGTGTGTATGTGTATCTGTGTTTGTGTGTGTCTGTCTCTGTGTGTATGTGTATCTGTGTTTGTGTGTGTCTGTCTCTGTGTGTATGTGTATCTGTGTTTGTGTATGTCTGTGTCTGTGTGTGTGTGTGTGTCTGTGTATTTATGTTTGTGTGTATGCATGTGTCTGTGTGTGTGTGTATCTGCATATGTGTGTGTGTGTGTATGTCTGTCTGTGTTTGTGTGTGTCTGTCTCTGTGTGTATGTGTATCTGTGTTTGTGTGTGTCTGTCTCTGTGTGTATGTGTGTCTGTCTCTGTGTGTATGTGTATCTGTGTTTGTGTGTGTCTGTCTCTGTGTGTATTTGTATCTGTGTTTGTGTATGTCTGTCTCTGTGTGTATGTGTATCTGTGTTTGTGTGTGTCTGTCTCTGTGTGTATGTGTATCTGTGTTTGTGTGTGTCTGTCTCTGTGTGTAAGTGTATCTGTGTTTGTGTGTGTCTGTCTCTGTGTGTATGTGTATCTGTGTTTGTGTATGTCTGTCTCTGTGTGTATGTGTATCTGTGTTTGTGTATGTCTGTCTCTGTGTGTATGTGTATCTGTGTTTGTGTGTGTGTATGTGTATCTGTGTTTGTGTATGTCTGTCTCTGTTTGCATGTGTATCTGTGTTTGTGTGTGTCTGTCTCTGTGTGTATGTGTATCTGTGTTTGTGTATGTCTGTCTCTGTGTGTATGTGTATCTGTGTTTGTGTATGTCTGTCTCTGTGTGTATGTGTATCTGTGTTTGTGTATCTCTGTCTCTGTGTGTATGTGTATCTGTGTTTGTGTATGTCTGTCTCTGTGTGTATGTGTATCTGTGTTTGTGTATCTCTGTCTCTGTGTGTATGTGTATCTGTGTTTGTGTATCTCTGTCTCTGTGTGTATGTGTATCTGTGTTTGTGTGTGTCTGTCTCTGTGTGTATGTGTTTCTGTGTTTGTATATGTCTGTCTCTGTGTGTATGTGTATCTGTGTTTGTGTATGTCTGTCTCTGTGTGTATGTGTATCTGTGTTTGTGTGTGTCTGTCTCTGTGTGTATGTGTATCTGTGTTTGTGTATGTCTGTCTCTGTGTGTATGTGTATCTGTGTTTGTGTGTATCTGTCTCTGTGTGTATGTGTATCTGTGTTTGTGTATGTCTGTCTCTGTGTGTATGTGTATCTGTGTTTGTGTATGTCTGTCTCTGTGTGTATGTGTATCTGTGTTTGTGTGTGTCTGTCTCTGTGTGTATGTGTATCTGTGTTTGTGTATGTCTGTCTCTGTGTGTATGTGTATCTGTGTTTGTGTGTGTCTGTCTGTGTGTGTATGTGTATCTGTGTTTGTGTGTGTCTGTCTCTGTGTGTATGTGTATCTGTGTTTGTGTATGTCTGTCTCTGTGTGTATGTGTATCTGTCTCTGTGTGTGTGTGTATCTGTGTTTGTGTGTGTCTGTCTCTGTGTGTATGTGTGTCTGTCTCTGTGTGTGTGTGTATCTGTGTTTGTGTATCTCTGTCTCTGTGTGTATGTGTATCTGTGTTTGTGTGTGTCTGTCTCTGTGTGTATGTGTTTCTGTGTTTGTATATGTCTGTCTCTGTGTGTATGTGTATCTGTGTTTGTGTATGTCTGTCTCTGTGTGTATGTGTATCTGTGTTTGTGTGTGTCTGTCTCTGTGTGTATGTGTATCTGTGTTTGTGTATGTCTGTCTCTGTGTGTATGTGTATCTGTGTTTGTGTGTATCTGTCTCTGTGTGTATGTGTATCTGTGTTTGTGTATGTCTGTCTCTGTGTGTATGTGTATCTGTGTTTGTGTATGTCTGTCTCTGTGTGTATGTGTATCTGTGTTTGTGTGTGTCTGTCTCTGTGTGTATGTGTATCTGTGTTTGTGTATGTCTGTCTCTGTGTGTATGTGTATCTGTGTTTGTGTGTGTCTGTCTGTGTGTGTATGTGTATCTGTGTTTGTGTGTGTCTGTCTCTGTGTGTATGTGTATCTGTGTTTGTGTATGTCTGTCTCTGTGTGTATGTGTATCTGTGTTTGTGTGTGTCTGTCTGTGTGTGTATGTGTATCTGTGTTTGTGTGTGTCTGTCTCTGTGTGTATGTGTATCTGTGTTTGTGTGTGTCTGTCTCTGTGTGTATGTGTATCTGTGTTTGTGTGTGTCTGTCTCTGTGTGTATGTGTATCTGTGTTTGTGTGTGTCTGTCTCTGTGTGTATGTGTATCTGTGTTTGTGTGTGTCTGTCTCTGTGTGTATGTGTATCTGTGTTTGTGTGTGTCTGTCTCTGTGTGTATGTGTATCTGTGTTTGTGTGTGTCTGTCTCTGTGTGTATGTGTATCTGTGTTTGTGTGTGTCTGTCTCTGTGTGTATGTGTATCTGTGTTTGTGTGTGTCTGTCTCTGTGTGTATGTGTATCTGTGTTTGTGTGTGTCTGTCTGTGTGTGTATGTGTATCTGTGTTTGTGTGTGTCTGTCTCTGTGTGTATGTGTATCTGTGTTTGTGTGTGTCTGTCTCTGTGTGTATGTGTATCTGTGTTTGTGTGTGTCTGTCTGTGTGTGTATGTGTATCTGTGTTTGTGTGTGTCTGTCTGTGTGTGTATGTGTATCTGTGTTTGTGTGTGTATGTCTCTGTGTGTATGTGTATCTGTGTGTGTGTGTGTCTGTCTCTGTGTGTATGTGTATCTGTGTTTGTGTGTGTCTGTCTCTGTGTGTCTGTGTATCTGTGTTTGTGTGTGTCTGTCTCTGTGTGTATGTGTATCTGTGTTTGTGTATGTCTGTCTCTGTATGTATGTGTATCTGTGTTTGTGTGTGTCTGTCTCTGTGTGTATGTGTATCTGTGTTTGTGTGTGTCTGTCTCTGTGTGTATGTGTATCTGTGTTTGTGTGTGTCTGTCTCTGTGTGTATGTGTATCTGTGTTTGTGTGTGTCTGTCTCTGTGTGTATGTGTATCTGTATTTGTGTATGTCTGTCTCTGTGTGTATGTGTATCTGTCTTTGTGTGTGTCTGTCTCTGTGTGTATGTGTATCTGTGTTTGTGTATGTCTGTCTCTGTGTCTATGTGTATCTGTGTTTGTGTGTGTCTGTCTCTGTGTGTATGTGTATCTGTGTTTGTGTATGTCTGTCTCTGTGTGTATGTGTATCTGTGTTTGTGTGTGTCTGTCTGTGTGTGTGTATGTGTATCTGTGTTTGTGTATGTCTGTCTCTGTGTGTATGTGTATCTGTGTTTGTGTGTGTCTGTCTCTGTGTGTATGTGTATCTGTGTTTGTGTATGTCTGTCTCTGTGTGTATGTGTATCTGTGTTTGTGTATGTCTGTCTCTGTGTGTATGTGTATCTGTGTTTGTGTGTGTCTGTCTCTGTGTGTATGTGTATCTGTGTTTGTGTGTGTCTGTCTCTGTGTGTATGTGTATCTGTGTTTGTGTGTGTCTGTCTCTGTGTGTATGTGTATCTGTGTTTGTGTATGTCTGTCTCTGTGTGTATGTGTATCTGTGTTTGTCTGTGTCTGTCTGTGTGTGTGTATGTGTATCTGTGTTTGTGTGTGTCTGTCTCTGTGTGTATGTGTATCTGTGTTTGTGTATGTCTGTCTCTGTGTGTATGTGTATCTGTGTTTGTGTGTGTCTGTCTCTGTGTGTATGTGTATCTGTGTTTGTGTGTGTCTGTCTGTGTATGTATGTGTATCTGTGTTTGTGTGTGTCTGTCTCTGTGTGTATGTGTATCTGTGTTTGTGTATGTCTGTCTCTGTGAGTATGTGTATCTGTGTTTGTGTATGTCTGTCTCTGTGTGTATGTGTATCTGTGTTTGTGTGTGTCTGTCTCTGTGTGTATGTGTATCTGTGTTTGTGTGTGTCTGTCTCTGTGTTTATGTGTATCTGTGTTTGTGTATGTCTGTCTCTGTGTGTATGTGTATCTGTGTTTGTGTATGTCTGTCTCTGTGTGTATGTGTATCTGTGTTTGTGTGTGTCTGTCTCTGTGTGTATGTGTATCTGTGTTTGTGTGTGTCTGTCTCTGTGTGTATGTGTATCTGTGTTTGTGTGTGTCTGTCTCTGTGTGTATGTGTATCTGTGTTTGTGTGTGTCTGTCTGTGTGTGTATGTGTATCTGTGTTTGTGTGTGTCTGTCTCTGTGTGTATGTGTATCTGTGTTTGTGTGTGTCTGTCTCTGTGTGTATGTGTATCTGTGTTTGTGTGTGTCTGTCTGTGTGTGTATGTGTATCTGTGTTTGTGTGTGTCTGTCTGTGTGTGTATGTGTATCTGTGTTTGTGTGTGTCTGTCTCTGTGTGTATGTGTATCTGTGTGTGTGTGTGTCTGTCTCTGTGTGTATGTGTATCTGTGTTTGTGTGTGTCTGTCTCTGTGTGTCTGTGTATCTGTGTTTGTGTGTGTCTGTCTCTGTGTGTATGTGTATCTGTGTTTGTGTATGTCTGTCTCTGTATGTATGTGTATCTGTGTTTGTGTGTGTCTGTCTCTGTGTGTATGTGTATCTGTGTTTGTGTGTGTCTGTCTCTGTGTGTATGTGTATCTGTGTTTGTGTGTGTCTGTCTCTGTGTGTATGTGTATCTGTGTTTGTGTGTGTCTGTCTCTGTGTGTATGTGTATCTGTATTTGTGTATGTCTGTCTCTGTGTGTATGTGTATCTGTGTTTGTGTGTGTCTGTCTCTGTGTGTATGTGTATCTGTGTTTGTGTATGTCTGTCTCTGTGTCTATGTGTATCTGTGTTTGTGTGTGTCTGTCTCTGTGTGTATGTGTATCTGTGTTTGTGTATGTCTGTCTCTGTGTGTATGTGTATCTGTGTTTGTGTGTGTCTGTCTGTGTGTGTGTATGTGTATCTGTGTTTGTGTATGTCTGTCTCTGTGTGTATGTGTATCTGTGTTTGTGTGTGTCTGTCTCTGTGTGTATGTGTATCTGTGTTTGTGTATGTCTGTCTCTGTGTGTATGTGTATCTGTGTTTGTGTATGTCTGTCTCTGTGTGTATGTGTATCTGTGTTTGTGTACGTCTGTCTCTGTGTGTATGTGTATCTGTGTTTGTATATGTCTGTCTCTGTGTGTATGTGTTTCTGTGTTTGTGTGTGTCTGTCTCTGTGTGTGTGTATCTGTGTTTGTGTATGTCTGTCTCTGTGTGTATGTGTATCTGTGTTTGTGTGTGTCTGTCTCTGTGTGTATGTGTATCTGTGTTTGTGTGTGTCTGTCTCTGTGTGTATGTGTATCTGTGTTTGTGTGTGTCTGTCTGTGTGTGTGTATGTGTATCTGTGTTTGTGTATGTCTGTCTCTGTGTGTATGTGTATCTGTGTTTGTGTGTGTCTGTCTCTGTGTGTATGTGTATCTGTGTTTGTGTGTGTCTGTCTCTGTGTGTGTGTGTGTATCTGTGTTTGTGTGTGTCTGTCTCTGTGTGTATGTGTATCTGTGTTTGTGTGTGTCTGTCTGTGTGTGTGTATGTGTATCTGTGTTTGTGTATGTCTGTCTCTGTGTGTATGTGTATCTGTGTTTGTGTGTGTCTGTCTCTGTGTGTATATGTATCTGTGTTTGTGTATGTCTGTCTCTGTGTGTATGTGTATCTGTGTTTGTGTATCTCTGTCTCTGTGTGTATGTGTATCTGTGTTTGTATATGTCTGTCTCTGTGTGTATGTGTTTCTGTGTTTGTGTATGTCTGTCTCTGTGTGTATGTGTATCTGTGTTTGTGTGTGTCTGTCTCTGTGTGTATGTGTATCTGTGTTTGTGTATGTCTGTCTCTGTGTGTATGTGTATCTGTGTTTGTGTATGTCTGTCTCTGTGTGTATGTGTATCTGTGTTTGTGTATCTCTGTCTCTGTGTGTATGTGTATCTGTGTTTGTGTATGTCTGTCTCTGTGTGTATGTGTATCTGTGTTTGTGTGTGTCTGTCTCTGTGTGTATGTGTATCTGTGTTTGTGTGTGTCTGTCTCTGTGTGTATGTGTATCTGTGTTTGTGTGTGTCTGTCTGTGTGTGTATGTGTATCTGTGTTTGTGTGTGTCTGTCTGTGTGTGTATGTGTATCTGTGTTTGTGTGTGTCTGTCTCTGTGTGTATGTGTATCTGTGTGTGTGTGTGTCTGTCTCTGTGTGTATGTGTATCTGTGTTTGTGTGTGTCTGTCTCTGTGTGTCTGTGTATCTGTGTTTGTGTGTGTCTGTCTCTGTGTGTATGTGTATCTGTGTTTGTGTATGTCTGTCTCTGTATGTATGTGTATCTGTGTTTGTGTGTGTCTGTCTCTGTGTGTTTGTGTATCTGTGTTTGTGTGTGTCTGTCTCTGTGTGTATGTGTATCTGTGTTTGTGTGTGTCTGTCTCTGTGTGTATGTGTATCTGTGTTTGTGTGTGTCTGTCTCTGTGTGTATGTGTATCTGTATTTGTGTATGTCTGTCTCTGTGTGTATGTGTATCTGTGTTTGTGTGTGTCTGTCTCTGTGTGTATGTGTATCTGTGTTTGTGTATGTCTGTCTCTGTGTCTATGTGTATCTGTGTTTGTGTGTGTCTGTCTCTGTGTGTATGTCTATCTGTGTTTGTGTATGTCTGTCTCTGTGTGTATGTGTATCTGTGTTTGTGTGTGTCTGTCTCTGTGTGTATGTGTATCTGTGTTTGTGTGTGTCTGTCTGTGTGTGTGTATGTGTATCTGTGTTTGTGTATGTCTGTCTCTGTGTGTATGTGTATCTGTGTTTGTGTGTGTCTGTCTCTGTGTGTATGTGTATCTGTGTTTGTGTATGTCTGTCTCTGTGTCTATGTGTATCTGTGTTTGTGTGTGTCTGTCTCTGTGTGTATGTCTATCTGTGTTTGTGTATGTCTGTCTCTGTGTGTATGTGTATCTGTGTTTGTGTGTGTCTGTCTCTGTGTGTATGTGTATCTGTGTTTGTGTGTGTCTGTCTGTGTGTGTGTATGTGTATCTGTGTTTGTGTGTGTCTGTCTCTGTGTGTATGTGTATCTGTGTTTGTGTATGTCTGTCTCTGTGTCTATGTGTAACTGTGTTTGTGTGTGTCTGTCTCTGTGTGTATGTCTATCTGTGTTTGTGTATGTCTGTCTCTGTGTGTATGTGTATCTGTGTTTGTGTGTGTCTGTCTCTGTGTGTATGTGTATCTGTGTTTGTGTATGTCTGTCTCTGTGTGTATGTGTATCTGTGTTTGTGTGTGTCTGTCTCTGTGTGTATGTGTATCTGTGTTTGTGTATGTCTGTCTCTGTGTGTATGTGTATCTGTGTTTGTGTATCTCTGTCTCTGTGTGTATGTGTATCTGTGTTTGTGTGTGTCTGTCTCTGTGTGTATGTGTATCTGTGTTTGTGTATCTCTGTCTCTGTGTGTATGTGTATCTGTGTTTGTATATGTCTGTCTCTGTGTGTATGTGTTTCTGTGTTTGTATATGTCTGTCTCTGTGTGTATGTGTATCTGTGTTTGTGTATGTCTGTCTCTGTGTGTATGTGTATCTGTGTTTGTGTATGTCTGTCTCTGTGTGTATTTGTATCTGTGTTTGTGTGTGTCTGTCTCTGTGTGTATGTGTATCTGTGTTTGTGTGTGTCTGTCTCTGTGTGTATGTGTATCTGTGTTTGTGTGTGTCTGTCTCTGTGTGTATGTGTATCTGTGTTTGTGTGTGTCTGTCTCTGTGTGTGTGTGTATATCTGTGTTTGTGTGTGTCTGTCTCTGTGTGTATGTGTATCTGTGTTTGTGTGTGTCTGTCTGTGTGTGTGTATGTGTATCTGTGTTTGTGTATGTCTGTCTCTGTGTGTATGTGTATCTGTGTTTGTGTGTGTCTGTCTCTGTGTGTATGTGTATCTGTGTTTGTGTGTGTCTGTCTCTGTGTGTATGTGTATCTGTGTTTGTGTATGTCTGTCTCTGTGTGTATGTGTATCTGTGTTTGTGTATCTCTGTCTCTGTGTGTATGTGTATCTGTGTTTGTGTATCTCTGTCTCTGTGTGTATGTGTATCTGTGTTTGTATATGTCTGTCTCTGTGTGTATGTGTTTCTGTGTTTGTATATGTCTGTCTCTGTGTGTATGTGTATCTGTGTTTGTGTATGTCTGTCTCTGTGTGTATGTGTATCTGTGTTTGTGTATGTCTGTCTCTGTGTGTATGTGTATCTGTGTTTGTGTGTGTCTGTCTCTGTGTGTATGTGTATCTGTGTTTGTGTGTGTCTGTCTCTGTGTGTATGTGTATCTGTGTTTGTGTGTGTCTGTCTCTGTGTGTATGTGTATCTGTGTTTGTGTATGTCTGTCTCTGTGTGTATGTGTATCTGTGTTTGTGTATGTCTGTCTCTGTGTGTTTGTGTATCTGTGTTTGTGTATGTCTGTCTCTGTGTGTATGTGTATCTGTGTTTGTGTATGTCTGTCTCTGTGTGTATGTGTATCTGTGTTTGTGTGTGTCTGTCTCTGTGTGTATGTGTATCTGTGTTTGTGTATGTCTGTCTCTGTGTGTATGTGTATCTGTGTTTGTGTGTGTCTGTCTCTGTGTGTATGTGTATCTGTGTTTGTGTGTGTCTGTCTCTGTGTGTATGTGTATCTGTGTTTGTGTATGTCTGTCTCTGTGTGTATGTGTATCTGTGTTTGTGTGTGTCTGTCTCTGTGTGTATGTGTATCTGTGTTTGTGTATCTCTGTCTCTGTGTGTATGTGTATCTGTGTTTGTATATGTCTGTCTCTGTGTGTATGTGTATCTGTGTTTGTGTATGTCTGTCTCTGTGTGTATGTGTATCTGTGTTTGTGTATGTCTGTCTCTGTGTGTATGTGTATCTGTGTTTGTGTGTGTCTGTCTCTGTGTGTATGTGTATCTGTGTTTGTGTATGTCTGTCTGTGTGTGTATGTGTATCTGTGTTTGTGTATGTCTGTCTCTGTGTGTATGTGTATCTGTGTTTGTGTATGTCTGTCTCTGTGTGTATGTGTATCTGTGTTTGTGTGTGTCTGTCTCTGTGTGTATGTGTATCTGTGTTTGTGTGTGTCTGTCTCTGTGTGTATGTGTATCTGTGTTTGTGTGTGTCTGTCTCTGTGTGTATGTGTATCTGTGTTTGTGTGTGTCTGTCTCTGTGTGTATGTGTATCTGTGTTTGTGTGTGTCTGTCTCTGTGTGTATGTGTATCTGTGTTTGTGTGTGTCTGTCTCTGTGTGTATGTGTATCTGTGTTTGTGTATGTCTGTCTCTGTGTGTATGTGTATCTGTGTTTGTGTGTGTCTGTCTCTGTGTGTATGTGTATCTGTGTTTGTGTGGGTTATTGATGCTCTGCTGACAGTCACTGTCTGCAGCCCATCGGTGAGCTCCTCAAGAAGCCCAGCCTGCTGCGGTGAGGGTCATTGTTTTTAGGAGAGGAGGGGATGGGGAGGAGCAGGATGAGGAAGGAGGGGAGGGCCTGGAGATAAAATGTCTGGCAAGGAATTCCACAAGTTGCTGATAATCTGTTTCTCGTCCACCCCAGTGTCAGTAGGAGCTTGTGAGGGGAACTCCACGGCGATGAACGAAGTCATCTACTCCCCAAACTTCCCGGACGACTACGGGGCTGACAGTAACTGCACCTGGACCCTTCGGCCAACCGAGGCGGTGAGCATGCAGCTGAATGTCCCTCTGTTCGAGGTGCGAGACAGGAACGACCGCCTGGAGATCCGAGACGGTCACACCAACCGAGCCCTGGCGACATTCAATGGGCACCAGCGGCCAGACAGGACCCTGCTGTTCCACACCAACTTTCTCGTCATTCACTTCCAGTCCGACCAGATACTCCACGCACAAGGATTCACCCTGCTTTTCAAAGGTTAGATACAGAGTAAAGCTCCCTCTAAACAGTTCCCATCAAACACTCCAGTACAGTACATCCACCGGTTCCCCTCTATCCACAGCACATGTAACTCCCTCAAAGAACTCCAATAAATTGGTTAAACACGATTTCCCTTTCACAAGACCATGTTGACTCTATCTGATTACCTTGAATTTTTCTAAATGCCCTGCTATAACATCTTTAATAATAGCTTCTAACATTTTCCCTAAGACAGATGTTAGGCTAACTGGCCTGTAGTTTCCTGCTTTCTGTCTCCCTCCCCTTTTGAATAAAGGAGTTACATTCGCTATTTTCCAATCTAAGGGCACCTCCCCAAATCCAGGGAATTTTGATAATTAAAACTAATGCATCAACTTTCTCACAAGCCACGTCTTTTAACACCCTAGGATGAAGTCCATCAGGACCCGGGGACTTGTCAGCCCACAGCTCCAACAATTTGTTCAGTACCACTTCCCTGGTGATTGTAATTTTTTTTCAGTTCCTCCCTCCCTTCCATTTCCTGACTTACAGCTAATACTGGGATGTTACTTGTATCCTCAATAGTGAAGACCGATTCAAAATATCTGTTTAATTCATCTATCATCTCCTTATATCCATTATTCATCCTCCAGACTCACTTTCTATAGGACCAACACTCACTTTGTTAACTCTTTTCTTTTTTAAATATCTATAGAAACTCTTACTATCTGTCTTTATATTTCGAGCTAGCTTTCTCTCCTGCTTAAATTTTTCCTTCCTTATCAGAGTAGGTCAGCGAGCACAGCGGGTGACGGGTGAATGGGACTCAGTGCAAGTTAGGACACGGGCGGGCAGCGGGAGTTTTGGGATGAACTGAAGTTTACGGAGGGTGGAATGTGGTAGAGCAGCCGGGGAGAGCTTTGGAGTGGTGAAGTTCAGAGGTAATGAAGGCATGGACGAGGGTTTCTGCAGCCGAAGCGCTAAGGCCAGAGCGGAGTCGGGTGATGTTGCAGAGGTGGGAATAGTTGGTTCTGCTGATGGAGAGCAGACGGGGCGGGCTGACGCTAATCGCAGAGGGTCAAACCGGACGCCGATCAGCCTGGGGTTCATTTCAGGTAGTGAGCTTGACTGTTCCTCGAACCCACGTTGCCTCGTGCTTTGACCCCAGGTCTCCGGGACAACTCGTCGCAGGGTGATGATGTCAGAGGCTCCGCCGGCTCCTCCCAGCTGCCCCCCACCGTGGCGGCTGAGAGGCTGAACTCCAGCGTTTCGACCGGGAAGGTGACGACCATCGCAGGTAAGGGTCCTTCGTGCGACTCCGGGAGACCGGATGGGGTGAGGGAGGAGGGGAAAGGACAGGAGGGGATGAGCAGAGTTCAGCACCCAACTGTCAAAATGTCGGCACTTCAGAAAAACAGGTGGGTAATGCAGCGGATGCGGTGTATATGGACTTTCGAAAGACATTTGACAAAGTACCGCATAATAAACTTGTTAGAAAAAGTAAAACTCTTTACTAAAGGGGCAGTAGCAGCATAGATACAAATATTGGTTAATAAAAGCAAAATACTGCGGATGCTGGAAATCTGAAACAAAAACAAGAAATGCTGGATTCACTCAGCAGGTCTGGCAGCATCTGTGGAAAGAGAAGCAGAGTTAACATTTCGGGTCAGTGACCCTTCTTCGGAACTGACAAATATTAGAAAAGTCACAGGTTATAAACAAGTGAGGCGGGGTGGGGCAAGAGATAACAAAGGAGAAGGTGCAGATTGGACCAGGCCACATAGCTGACCAAAAGGTCACGGAGCAAAGGCAAACAATATGTTAATGGTGTGTTGAAAGACAAAGCATTAGTACAGATTAGGTGTGAATATACTGAATATTGAACATCAGCAAGTGCAAACCTGAAGAAAAACAACCTGAAAAAAAACAGTGGGTAAGCAAACTGAACAAACTAAGATGAAATTAAATAAATGCAAAAAAAGATTGTAAAAAATGTAAAAAGGAATGTAAAAAAAAGGAAGAAAAAATGACTAAAAATATAAGTAAAATGGGGGCCCGTCCTGCTCTGAAATGATTGAACTCAATGTTCAGTCCGGCAGGCTGTAGTGTGCCTAATCGGTAGATGAGATGCTGTTCCTCGAGCTTGCGTTGATGTTCACTGGAACACTGCAGCAATCCCAGGACAGAGATGTGAGCATGAGAGCAGGGGGGAGTGTTGAAATGGCCAGCAACCGGAAGCTCAGGGTCCTGCTTGCGGACTGAGCGGAGGTGTTCCGCAAAGCGGTCACCCAGTCTGCGCTTGGTCTCCCCAATGTAGAGGAGACCACACTGTGAGCAGCGAATACAGTATACTACATTGAAAGGAGTACAAGTAAATCGCTGCTTCACCTGAAAGGAGTGTTTGGGGCCTGGGATAGTGAGGAGAGAGGAGGTAAATGGGCAGGTATTACACCTCCTGCGATTGCAAGGGAAGGTGCCCTGGGACGGGGACGAGGTGGTGGGGGTAATGGAGGAGTGGACCAGGGTGTCGCGGAGGGAACGATCCCTTCGGAATGCTGACAGGGGAAGGGAGGGGAAGATGCGACTGGTAGTGGCATCATGCTGGAGGTGGCGGAAATGGCGGAGGATGATCCTTTGGATATGGAGGCTGGTGGGGTGAAAAGTGAGGACAAGGGGAACCCTGTCACGGTTCTGGGAGGGAGGGGAAGGGGTGAGGGTAGAGGTGCGGGGAATGGGCCGGACACGGTTGAGGGTCCTGTCAACCACAGTGGGGGGAAATCCTCGGTTGAGGAAAAAGGAGGTCATATCAGAAGCATCGTCATGGAAGGTAGCATCACCAGAGCAGATGCGTCGGAGACGGAGAAACTGGGAGAATGGAATGGAGTCCTTAAGGAGGTAGGGTGTGAAGAAGTGTAGTCCAGGTAGCTGTGGGAGTCAGTGGGCTTATAATGGATATTGGTAGACAGTCTATCCCCAGAGATGGAGACAGTGAAGTCGAGGAAGGGAAGGGAAGTGTCAGAGATGGACCATGTAAAGGTGAGAGAAGGGTGGAAATTGGAAGCAAAGTTGATAAAGTTTTCTAGTTCGGGGCGGGAGCAGGAAACGGCACCGATACAGTCATCAATGTACTGGAAAAAGAGTTGGGGGAAGGGGCCTGAGTAGGACTGGAACAAAGAATGCTCGACATATCCCACAAAAAGACAGGCATAACTAGGACCCATGCGGGGACCCATAGCGACACCTTTTACTTGAAGGAAATGCATGGAGTTGAAGGAGAAGTTGTTCAATGTGAGAACAAGTTCAGCCAGGTGGAGGAGGGTGGTGGTGGATGGGGACTGGTTGGGCCTCTGTCCCAGGAAGAAGCGGAGAGCCCTCAAACCGTCCTGGTGGGGGATGGAGGTGTAGAGCGATTGGACGTCCATAGTGAAGAGGAGGCGGTTGGGACCAGGAAACTGGAAATTGTCAAAATGACGTAGGGCGTCAGAAGAGTCACGGATGTAGGTGGGAAGAGACTGGACCAGCGGAGAAAAGATAGAGTCTAGATAGGAAGAAATAAGTTCAGTGGGGCAGGAGCAGGCTGACACAATGGGTCTGCCGGGACAGTCCCGTTTGTGGATTTTGGGAAGGAGGTAGAAGCGGGCTGTCCGGGGTTGCGGGACTATGAGGTTGGAAGCTGTAGAGGGAAGATCTCCAGAGGAGATGAGGTCAGTGACAGTCCTTTGGACGGTGGCTTGATGTTCGGTGGTGGGGTCATGGTCCAGAGGGAGGTAGGAAGAGGTGTCTGTGAGTTGGCGTTGAGCTTCTGCAAGGTAGAGGTCGGTACGCCAGACAACAACAGCACCACCCTTGTCTGCAGGTTTGATGACCATGTCGGGGTTAGACCTCAGAGAACGGAGTGCCTCAAGTTCAGAGGGGGACAGGTTAGAGTGAGTGAGGGGGGCAGAGAAATTGAGACGACCAATGTCTCGCCGACAGTTTTCAATGAAGAGATCAAGAGCGGGTAAGAGGCCAGGGGGAGGGGTCCAGGTAGAGGGAGAATGCTGGAGGCGGGTGAATGGGTCTGCTGGTCGGGGGGAGGACTCCTGGTCGAAGAAGTGAGCCCGGAGGCGGAGGCGACGGAAGAAGAGCTCAACGTCATGCCGAGCGCGAAATTCATTGAGGTGGGGGATAAAACTGAGACCTTTGCTGAGTACAGAACGCTCAGCATCAGAGAGGGGGAGGTCAGAGGGTATAGTGAATACACGGCAAGGGGTCAGATCAGAAGGGGTGGGGTCAGAGGGAAGTGAAGCGGAAGGAGGATCTGGAGGGGCATTAGTCCCCATCAGCAGCTGGAGCTTGCGTTCCTTAACGCCTGAAAGGAAGAAAAAAAGTTTTTTGTTAATGCGTCGGATGAGACGTAAGATGAGATGAAACTGCGGAGTAGAACAGCTTTGAGATAAGGTGAGGCGGTGCTGCTGGAGAGAGAGGTCCAGTGTGTGCATGTGGCACTGCATAGCACTGAGTGTGGATCTCAGGATGCAATATTGGTTAAAGGACAAAAAGCAGAGGATAATAGTGAACGGTTGTTTCTCAGACTGGAGGGGGTGGGGAGGGGGGGTTATAGAGTGAGGACCCCTCCCCCCGGGGTCAGTATTAGGACCACTGATCTTTTTGTTATATGATAATGAACTGCACTTGGTTACACAGGGCACAGTTTCAAAGTTTTGCAGATGATACGAGACTCGAAAACGTAGTTAACAATGAGAAAGATGGCAACAAACTTGACCAGGACATAGACAGACTGGTGAAATGGGCAGACAAGTGGGTCACACAGGGAAGTGTGAAGTGAGACATCTTGGCAGCAAGATCGAGGAGAGGCAATATGAATTAAATGGTACAATTTTAAGGGGGATGCAGGAAGAGAGAGACCTGGAATAAAAACAAGAAATGCGGGAAATACTCAGCAGGTCTGGCAGCATCTGTGGAGAGAGAAGCAGAATTAACGTTTCGGGTCAGTGACCCTTCTTCAGAACAGACAGACCTGGGACTGGGTACACACAAATCTTTGAAGGTGATGGCGTTTCAGAAAAATTAGTAAATCCTCACTCATTGCTTCTTCGCGTTGCTTTACAGCTTGGGTTATGTACACAGCTACGGGAACCTTTGTAACCATCGCCATTGTCATCCTTTATCATCGACGGAAGAGGTACAGAACTGTGGGCAGGGCAAATGATGCAGGGAATCAGGGGACCGGGTGTCACAGTACGTTAGATACACTGACCTTTCCCCCCTCTGGGACCGGGTGTCACAGTGTGTTAGATACACTGTCCTTTCCCCCTCTGGGACCGGGTGTCACAGTGTGTTAGATACACTGTCCTTTCCCCCTCTGGGACCGGGTGTCACAGTGTGTTAGATACACTGTCCTTTCCCCCTCTGGGACCGGGTGTCACAGTGTGTTAGATACACTGTCCATTCCCCCTCTGGGACCGGGTGTCACAGTGCGTTAGATACACTGTCCTTTCCCCCTCTGGGACCGGGTGTCACAGTGTGTTAGATACACTGTCCATTCCCCCTCTGGGACCGGGTGTCACAGTGTGTTAGATACACTGTCCTTTCCCCCCTCTGGGACCGGGTGTCACAGTGTGTTAGATACACTGTCCTTTCCCCCTCTGGGACCGGGTGTCACAGTGTGTTAGATACACTGTCCTTTCCCCCCTCTGGGACTGGGTGTCACAGTGTGTTAGATACACTGTCCTTTCCCCCTCTGGGACCAGGTGTCACAGTGCGTTAGATACACTGTCCTTTCCCTGTCTGGGACTGGGTGTCACAGTGCGTTAGATACACTGTCCTTTCCCCCTCTGGGACTGGGTGTCACAGTGTGTTAGATACACTGTCCTTTCCACCTCTGGGACCGGGTGTCACAGTGTGTTAGATACACTGTCCTTTCCCCCTCTGGGTCTGGGTGTCACAGTGTGTTGGATACACTGTCCTTTCCCCCTCTGGGACCGGGTGTCACAGTGCGTTAGGTACACTGTCCTTTCCCCCTCTGTGACTGGGTGTCACAGTGTGTTAGATGCACTGTCCTTTCCCCCTCTGGGACCGGGTGTCACAGTGTGTTAGATACACTGTCCTATCCCCCTCTGGGACCGGGTGTCACAGTGTGTTAGATACACTGTCCTTTCCCCCTCTGGGACCGGGTGTCACAGTGCGTTAGATACACTGTCCTTTCCCCCCTCTGGGACCGGCTGTCACAGTGTGTTAGATACACTGTCCTTTCCTCCCTCTGGGACCGGGTGTCACAGTGTGTTAGATACACTGTCCTTTCCCCCTCTGGGACTGGGTGTCACAGTGTGTTAGATACACTGTCCTTTCCCCCCTCTAAGTCCTGGTGTACAAGGTTTGACACAGCCTGTGTAAGGAATGCAGCTCAGGCTGAGGAACTGTGGTGCGGAGCAGGGGCGGAGTTGGGGGTGGGGTGGAGTGGGGTGGGGGGGGGGGGTGCCCAGTCCCACAACCGGGTCTGATCAGCCAACTGAGCACCCAGCCGCTGCTGGGAGCCCGGGCCTTTCCTCGTCTCTGGCGGCCTCACTTTGTTTTTTCACTTGGTTCATCCTCCGCCCTCCGCTCCTTTCAGGACCTGCCTCTACGTGCAGAAGAAAACCACCGCCGGTGTCCTTGTGATCAGGAGGCAGAAAGACTATTGCTGCTGCCCGGCTGCCGAAGCTTGGACCGTGGCCTACAGGCACACCCGGGTGGTCATCTGCAGCGACGGCCGTGGGGAGGATGACAGCAGGGAGTACGTCTGCTTCTGCCAGGGCTACAACAACCTGTCGGCCACCAACCAGTCCTCCCTCAAGTCCCTCATCTCCACCAGCTAACTGGGTCGACCACTCTGGCCGGAAGGCGGTCAAAGAGAATGGCGCCCGCAAGAGGACACTTGGCCACTCGGCGCTGATCGAGCCACTCTGAGGGGAGGCCTTTCCCCCGACCCCACCACCCCCCCCAACTCCAAGCCCATGCTCGTCTACCCCTCCCAGAAGGTATGTGGAGAAGCATTGTGTTTGAGGGGTGGGTGAGGCACACAAGGATGCAACATCCCAATGGTGCCCAAATGATTGACCCAGGATGGGCCCAGCCATCGCACCACAGGCCCGAACTCGTCCTCGACGGAGGCCAATGGAATCCACGTGGGATCTGGCAGCCTCCTCGAGTTGTAACAAGTGGAGGGGTAACTCGGATCCATCCCTCGATACCCCACCTTCCACCCCCGCCACCCAATCAAAAGACAACTGGAGAGAACGTCCGTTTCGAGATGCCCAGCTGGATGGATGAGGGAGCTGGGGGGGGCCACAGACAGAGAGGTGGGGACCATCCGCCATTCCTGGTGCTAATCTCAGACCAACGCACCTCTCCAAGGGTAGGCCGTTTGCAAAGCTGGAACGGGACAGGATCCCAAAGGACTGCTCGCTGTCCCCGGGGGCAGGGCAGCAAACGTTCCACGACAGGTCTCCCTCGACGGGACAACCGGTCACGACCGAACTCCGGGCACGTCAAGGCTGTAAAACCTCACTTGAAACCACATGGCTGAGCCGCCCAAGCAGAAAGCCGGCATGGACTCAATGGGGTGATTGGTAAACATTCTCGGACAACTGAGGAGAATTTACAGAGCAAGCAATGGTTTACACGAGATTCATCGATACATCTTTCACCCTGAACCCCTCGATTAGATTCCAGTCTGTAACTCACTCCCGCGTATCTGTTATTCTATATATAAACCCCCCCGAACCCCTCGATTAGATTCCAGTCTGTAACTCACTCCCGGGTATCTGTTATTCTATATATAAACCCCCCCGAACCCCTCGATTAGATTCCAGTCTAACTCACTCCCGGGTATCTGTTATTCTATATATAAATCCCCCGAACCCCTCGATTAAATTCCAGTCTGTAACTCACTCCCGGGTATCTGTTATTCTATATATAAACCCCCCGAACCCCTCGATTAGATTCCAGTCTGTAACTCACTCCCAGGTATCTGTTATTCTATATATAAACCCCCCGAACCCCTCGATTAGATTCCAGTCTGTAACTCACTCCCGGGTATCTGTTATTCTATATATAAACCCCCCCGAACCCCTCGATTAGATTCCAGTCTGTAACTCACTCCCGGGTATCTGTTATTCTATATATAAACCCCCCCGAACCCCTCGATTAGATTCCAGTCTGTAGCTCTCTCCTGGTGATTAGCCACTGAAATGAAATCACTCCCGGTTTCCTCGCTCCTTCACTCCATTCTGTGGAACGACTCTGAACTTCGGCGACTGACAGAATCTCGCTGCCCGACTTCCATCTGCGGCCTGCCTCTTTCTTGGTTCACCGCCGAGTGCTGGAGGACAGGGAGTCCCCTCTCGGGACCCTCGGTGCCGCCTGATGTGCTGGTAAGGGTGACTGTATCTCTCTGTTTATTGTTCTCGCACGGGCCGCAACTCCTCGGGGGTGCTGTGTACATCTTAATTTATTAAAGCCTCGCTCGCAGTCGTCCTCTCCCTGTCTGTTCAGTGCCTGTCCCATTCTTCAGAGACTCGGCCGGGGTGGATCCTGGGCCTCTCCTGCTGTCTGCTCGGAGTGCACGTGTGTATGCATGTGTGGGGCTCAGCGCGTACCCGGGACACCCAGGGAGAAGGTGGGTGGGGGGGGGGAGGGTGGGGGGAAGCTGCGCTCCATCAATTCAACTGCTCTGTGCGGTTGCCGGGCGGAAGTCAAGATGATTCTGGTCGCTCTGAAGCAACGCAAGTCAGCTGGTTCACTTCTCATTTAGTTTGGCATGTTTGAAAGCACCGGAATTGGCACCTCGGGGTTGTGGAGGAGGAGCGGGTGGGGGGTGGGGGAGAGGAAGAGGCAGTGAGGAAAGGGGAAAGCCATTATTACACCACAGCACATGAAGCGAGCAGGTGTGAGCCTGAGGGTAAGGCTCGGCCCCTGGAGACAGCAGCAGGAGCCACATTAAACGGGTAATTCCCAGCGAGAGGCAGCTGAAACTTTAATCATCTTCACACACAGACAACACTCCCTGTCGACAGCTTAAAGTTGACTTCATAAAGCGTTCCCTCGCCAATATCATCCGAGAACATGCCTGAGCGTCACAGAGCGTGCAACACACCGTCCTTTCCCCCTCTGGGACCGGGTGTCACAGAGCGTGCAACACACCGTCCTTTCCCCCTCTGGGACCGGGTGTCACAGAGCGTGCAACACACCGTCCTTTCCCCCTCTGGGACCGGGTGTCACAGAGCGTGCAACACACCGTCCTTTCCCACCTCTGGGACCGGGTGTCACAGACCGTGCAACACACCGTCCTTTCCCCCTCTGGGACCGGGTGTCACAGACCGTGCAACACACCGTCCTTTCCCCCTCTGGGACCGGGTGTCACAGAGCGTGCAACACACCGTCCTTTCCCACCTCTGGGACCGGGTGTCACAGACCGTGCAACACACCGTCCTTTCCCCCTCTGGGACCGGGTGTCACAGACCGTGCAACACACCGTCCTTTCCCACCTCTGGGACTGGGTGTCACAGACCGTGCAACACACTGTCCTTTCCCCCTCTGGGACTGGGTGTCACAGACCGTGCAACACACTGTCCTTTCCCCCTCTGGGACCAGGTGACACAGAGCGTGCAATGCACTGTCCTTTCCCCCTCTGGGACCGGGTGTCACAGTGTGTTAGATACACTGTCCTTTCCCCCTCTGGGACCGGGTGTCACAGTGTGTTAGATACACTGTCCTTTCCTCCCTCTGGGACTGTGTGTCACAGTGCATTAGATACACTGTCCTTTCCCCCTCTGGGACTGGGTGTCACAGTGCGTTAGATACACTGTCCTTTCCCCCTCTGGGACTGTGTGTCACAGTGCATTAGATACACTGTCCTTTCCCCACTCTGGGACCGGGTGTCACAGTGTGTTAGATACACTGTCCTTTCCCCCTCTGGGACCGGGTGTCAGTGTGTTAGATACACTGTCCTTTCCCCCCTCTGGGACTGTGTGTCACAGTGCATTAGATACACTGTCCTTTCCCCACTCTGGGACCGGGTGTCACAGTGCGTTAGATACACTGTCCTTTCCCCCTCTGGGACTGTGTGTCACAGTGCATTAGATACACTGTCCTTTCCCCACTCTGGGACCGGGTGTCACAGTGTGTTAGATACACTGTCCTTTCCCCCTCTGGGACCGGGTGTCACAGTGCGTTAGATACACTGTCCTTTCCCCCTCTGGGACCGGGTGTCACAGTGTGTTAGATACACTGTCCTTTCCCCCTCTGGGACCAGGTGTCACAGTGTGTTAGATACACTGTCCTTTCCCCCCTCTGGGACCGGGTGTCACAGTGTGTTATATACACTGTCCTTTCCCCCTCTGGGACCGGGTGTCACAGTGTGTTAGATACACTGTCCTTTCCCCAGTCTGGGACCGGGTGTCACAGTGTGTTAGATACACTGTCCTTTCCCCCTCTGGGACCGGGTGTCACAGTGTGTTAGATACACTGTCCTTTCCCCCTCTGGGACCAGGTGTCACAGTGTGTTAGATACACTGTCCTTTCCCCCCTCTGGGACCGGGTGTCACAGTGTGTTAGATACACTGTCCTTTCCCCACTCTGGGACCGGGTGTCACAGTGTGTTAGATACACTGTCCTTTCCCCCTCTGGGACCGGGTGTCACAGTGCGTTAGATACACTGTCCTTTCCCCCTCTGGGACCGGGTGTCACAGTGTGTTAGATACACTGTCCTTTCCCCCTCTGGGACCAGGTGTCACAGTGTGTTAGATACACTGTCCTTTCCCCCCTCTGGGACCGGGTGTCACAGTGTGTTAGATACACTGTCCTTTCCCCACTCTGGGACCGGGTGTCACAGTGTGTTAGATACACTGTCCTTTCCCCCTCTGGGACCGGGTGTCACAGTGCGTTAGATACACTGTCCTTTCCCCCTCTGGGACTGTGTGTCACAGTGCATTAGATACACTGTCCTTTCCCCACTCTGGGACCGGGTGTCACAGTGTGTTGGATACACTGTCCTTTCCCCCTCTGGGACCGGGTGTCACAGTGTGTTAGATACACTGTCCTTTCCTCCCTCTGGGACTGTGTGTCACAGTGCATTAGATACACTGTCCTTTCCCCCCTCTGGGACCGGGTGTCACAGTGTGTTAGATACACTGTCCTTTCCCCACTCTGGGACCGGGTGTCACAGTGTGTTAGATACACTGTCCTTTCCCCCTCTGTGACCGGGTGTCACAGTGTGTTCGATACACTGTCCTTTCCCCCTCTGGGACCGGGTGTCACAGTGCGTTAGATACACTGTCCTTTCCCCGTCTGGGACTGTGTGTCACAGTGCATTAGATACACTGTCCTTTCCCCACTCTGGGACCGGGTGTCACAGTGTGTTGGATACACTGTCCTTTCCCCCTCTGGGACCGGGTGTCACAGTGTGTTAGATACACTGTCCTTTCCCCCCTCTGGGACCGGGTGTCACAGTGTGTTAGATACACTGTCCTTTCCCCACTCTGGGACCGGGTGTCACAGTGCGTTAGATACACTGTCCTTTCCCCACTCTGGGACCGGGTGTCACAGTGCGTTAGATACACTGTCCTTTCCCCCCTCTGGGACCGGGTGTCACAGTGTGTTAGATACACTGTCCTTTCCCCACTCTGGGACCGGGTGTCACAGTGTGTTAGATACACTGTCCTTTCCCCCTCTGGGACCGGGTGTCACAGTGCGTTAGATACACTGTCCTTTCCCCCTCTGGAACTGGGTGTCACAGGGTGTTAGATACACTGTCCTTTCCCCCTCTGGGACCGGGTGTCACAGTGCGTTAGATACACTGTCCTTTCCCCCTCTGGAACTGGGTGTCACAGGGTGTTAGATACACTGTCCTTTCCCCACTCTGGGACCGGGTGTCACAGTGTGTTAGATACACTGTCCTTTCCCCCTCTGGGACCGGGTGTCACAGTGCGTTAGATACACTGTCCTTTCCCCCTCTGGAACTGGGTGTCACAGGGTGTTAGATACACTGTCCTTTCCCCCTTAGGTGTTAACACAGTTATGACTCCCTCCCTCCCAGCCACTCACCCACACACACACACACAGTGAATCAGAGACAGTGGGTTATTTATCGATGGACACTGGATATTACACAGTGGAAACGCCGAGTCTGTTCCTCGCAGTTTCTGTGACAAGCAGGAGGTGGAGGCAGTGGACCATAGATAAACCCAGCAATCAGAATGGAAAACACCAACAGAAGTTGGTCCGAGCTGTGCGGCATGGGGGAGAGGGGAAGGGGAGAGGGGGAGGGTATCACTGCTTTGCAACATTTTTGCACCAGGGGAAAAATGTTTCCCTCGATCGATTGCTATCAAATCCTTTAATCATCTTAAACCCCTCGATTAGATTGACCCCCTCTTAATCTTCCATAGTCGAGGGAAGGCTGCAGCGGGCAACCTGAAATGATAACCGAAAAGGCAGGAAACAGTCATCGGTGGAGAGGGAAAGCGAGCTGAAAGTTTCACTCGATGATCATCCACCAGAATTGGAAGGTGTGAACGCTGAGAGCCTTTGACGTCACTGCGCTCGGCCTCAACTCGAGTATCGCGGGCACCGCCATTTAGGAAGGATGTCGAGGCCTCGGAGATTGACTGGAATAGTCCCAGGGATGAGGGACTTTGGTTTATGTGGAGGGAGTGCAGGACCCGGGGCAGTTGTCCTCAGAGCGGAGAAGGTTAAGAGGAGATTTAATCGAGGCGTTCAACAACAGGAGGGACTGTGATGCAGCAGATCGGGGGAGACTGTTTCCAGTGGAAGGAGGGCTGGTAACCAGAGGGAAGCGGAGAAATACTAGAAGGGGGAGATTTGCAGGGCTCTGGGGGTCAGGGCAGGATTAATTGGACAGTTCATTCAAACAGCCAGCATAGGGACGAAGAGCTGAATGGCCTCCTCCTGAGATCTCTGATTGGACAATCACACATCCCTCAATCCCTCAATTCTAAAATGCTCATCCTTCATTTCAATTCCCTCCATGGACCCTCGCTCCCCATTCCCTATCTCTGTAACCACCTCCAGTCCCTACACCCCTCCCTATCTCTGTAACCACCTCCAGTCCCTACAACCCTCCCTATCTCTGTAACCTCCTCCAGTCCCTACAACACTCCCTATCTCTGTAACCTCCTCCAGTCCCTACAACACTCCCTATCTCTGTAACCTCCTCCAGACCCTACAACCCTCCCTATCTCTGTAACCACCTCCAGCCCCTACAACACTCCCTATCTCTGTAACCTCCTCCAGCCCCGACAACCCTCCCTATCTCTGTAACCTCCTCCAGTCCCTACAACCCTCCCTATCTCTGTAACCTCCTCCAGTCCCTACAACCCTCCCTATCTCTGTAACCTCCTCCAGACCCTACCACCCTCCCCATCTCTGTAACCTCCTCCAGCCCTGACGACCCTCCCTATCTCTGTAACCTCCTCCAGTCCCTACAACACTCCCTATCTCTGTAACCTCCTCCAGACCCTACAACACTCCCTATCTCTGTAACCTACTCCAGTCCCTACAACCCTCCCTGTCCCTGTAACCTCGTCCAGCCCCGAGAACCCTCCCTATCTCTGTAACCTCCTCCAGTCCCTACAACCCTCCCTATCTCTGTAACCTCCTCCAGTCCCAACAACCCTCCCTCTCTCTGTAACCACCTCCAGTCCCTACAACCCTCCCTCTCTCTGTAACCTCCTCCAGTCCCTACTCCCTCCCTATCTCTGTAACCTCCTCCAGACCCTACTCCCTCCCTATCTCTGTAACCTCCTCCAGTCCCCTACAACCCTCCCTATCTCTGTAACCTCCTCCAGACCCTACCACCCTCCCCATCTCTGTAAACTCCTCCAGCCCCGACAACCCTCCCTATCTCTGTAACCTCCTCCAGTCCCAACAACCCTCCCTATCTCTGTAACCTCCTCCAGTCCCAACAACCCTCCCTATCTCTGTAACCTCCTCCAGTCCCAACAACCCTCCCTCTCTCTGTAACCTCCTCCAGTCCCTACTCCCTCCCTATCTCTGTAACCTCCTCCAGCCCCGACAACCCTCCCTCTCTCTGTAACCTCCTCCAGTCCCAACAACCCTCCCTCTCTCTGTAACCTCCTCCAGTCCCTACTCCCTCCCTATCTCTGTAACCTCCTCCAGCCCCGACAACCCTCCCTATCTCTGTAACCTCTAGTCCCTACAACCCTCCCTCTCTCTGTAACCTCCTCTAGCCCCTACGACCCTCCCTATCTCCGTAACCTCCTCCAGCCCCTACAACCCTCCCTATCTCTGTAACCACCTCCAGTCCCAACAACCCTCCCTATCTCTGTAACCTCTAGTCCCAACAACCCTCCCTATCTCTGTAACCACCTCCAGTCCCAACAACCCTCCCTATCTCTGTAACCTCCTCCAGTCCCTACAACACTCCCTATCTCTGTAACCTACTCCAGTCCCTACAACCCTCCCTATCTCTGTAACCACCTCCAGTCCCTACAACCCTCCCTATCTCTGTAACCTCCTCCAGTCCCAACAACCCTCCCTATCTCTGTAACCTCTAGTCCCAACAACCCTCCCTATCTCTGTAACCACCTCCAGTCCCTACAACCCTCCCTATCTCTGTAACCACCTCCAGTCCCAACAACCCTCCCTATCTCTGTAACCACCTCCAGTCCCTACAACCCTCCCTATCTCTGTAACCACCTCCAGTCCCTACAACCCTCCCTATCTCTGTAACATCCTCCAGTCCCAACAACCCTCCCTATCTCTGTAACCTCCTCCAGTCCCTACAACACTCCCTATCTCTGTAACCTACTCCAGTCCCTACAACCCTCCCTATCTCTGTAACCACCTCCAGTCCCTACAACCCTCCCTATCTCTGTAACCTACTCCAGTCCCTACAACCCTCCCTATCTCTGTAACCACCTCCAGTCCCTACAACCCTCCCTATCTCTGTAACCACCTCCAGTCCCTACAACCCTCCCTATCTCTGTAACCTACTCCAGTCCCTACAACCCTCCCTATCTCTGTAACCACCTCCAGTCCCTACAACCCTCCCTATCTCTGTAACCACCTCCAGTCCCAACAACCCTCCCTATCTCTGTAACCTCCTCCAGTCCCTACAACACTCCCTATCTCTGTAACCTCCTCCAGTCCCTACAACCCTCCCTATCTCTGTAACCTCCTCCAGTCCCAACAACCCTTCCTCTCTCTGTAACCTCCTCCAGTCCCTACTCCCTCCCTATCTCTGTAACCTCCTCCAGTCCCAACAACCCTCCCTATCTCTGTAACCTCTAGTCCCAACAACCCTCCCTATCTCTGTAACCACCTCCAGTCCCTACAACCCTCCCTATCTCTGTAACCTCCTCCAGTCCCTACAACCCTCCCTATCTCTGTAACCTCTAGTCCCAACAACCCTCCCTATCTCTGTAACCTCCTCCAGTCCCTACAACCCTCCCTATCTCTGAAACCTCCTCCAGTCCCAACAACCCTCCCTCTCTCTGTAACCTCCTCCAGCCCCTACAACCCTCCCTATCCCTGTAACATCCTCCAGCCCCTACAACCCTCCCTATCTCTGTAACCTCCTCCAGCCCCTACAACCCTCCCCATCTCTGTAACCCCCTCTCTGTCATCAGCAAGTAATTAGGAAGGCAAATGGAATTTTGTCCTTCGTAGCTTGTAAACTCAATCCCTTTAGCAGAGAGGTTATGTCGCAGCTGTATAAGGTACTGGTGAGGCCGCACCTGGAGTACTGTGTGCAGTTTTGGTCTCCTCACTTGAGAAAGGACGTACTGGCACTGGAGAGGGTGCAGAGGAGGTTCACTCGGTTGATTCCGGAGTTGAGGGGGTTGGCTTACGAAGACAGACTGAGTAGATTGGGATTATATTCATTGGAGTTCAGAAGAATGAGGGGGGATCTTAGTTTAGTTTTAGAGATACAAGCACTGAAACAGGCCCTTCGGCCCACCGAGTCTGTGCCGACCATCAACCACCCATTTAAACTAATCCTACACTAATTCCATATCCCTACCTCATCCCCACCTGTCCCTATATTTCCCTACCACCTACCTATACTCGGGGCAATTTATAATGGCCAATTTACCTACCAACCTGCAAGTCTTTTCGGCATGTGGGAGGAAACCGGAGCAGCCGGAGGAAACCCACGCAGATACAGGGAGAACTTGCAAACTCCACACAGGCAGTACCCAGAATCGAACCCGGGTCGCTGGAGCTGTGAGGCTGCGGTGCTAACCACTGCGCCACTGTGCCGCCCCTCATAAAAACATATAAAATTATGAAGGGAATAGATAAGATACAAGTGGAGAGGATGTTTCCACTGGCAGGTGAAGCTAGGACAAGAGGGCATAGCCTCAAGATTAGAGGGAGCAGATTTAGGACTGAATTGAGAAGGAACTTCTTCACCCAGAGGTTTGTTAATCCATGGAACTCCTTGCCCAGTGAAGTAGTTGACACTTCTTCAGTAAACATTTTTGAAGCTAAGGTCGTTATCTTTTTGAACAATAAAGGAATTAAGGGATACGGTGGGAGCGCGGGTAAGTGGATCTGAGTCCACGAAAAGATCAGCCATGATTTTATTGAATGGCGGAGCAGGCTCGAGGGGCCGGACGGCCCACTCCTGCTCCTACTTCTTATGATCTGATGATCTCCTCCAGCCCCTACAACCCTCCCTATCTCTGCAAACTCCTCCAGCCCCGACAACCCTCTACAACCCTCCCTATCTCTGCAAACTCCTCCAGCCCCGACAACCCTCCCTATCTCTGCAAGCTCCTCCAGCCCCTACAACCCTCCCTATCTCTGCAAGCTCCTCCAGCCCCGACAACCCTCCCTATCTCTGCAAGCTCCTCCAGCCCCCCTATCTCTGTAACCTCCTCCAGCCCCGACAACCCTCCCTATCTCTGTAACCTCCCTCCAGCACCTACAACCCTCCCCATCTCTGTAACCTCCTCCAGCCCATAAAACCCTCCCTATCTCTGTCCACCATCTACAAGGCACAAGTCAGGAGTGTGATGGAATACTCTCCACTTGCCTGGATGGGTGCAGCTCCAACAACACTCAGGAAGCTCGACACCGTCCGGGACAAAGCAGCCTGCTCGATTGGCACCCCATCTACAAACATTCACTCCCTCCACCACCGACGCACAGTGGCAGCAGTGTGTACCATCTACAAGATGCACTGCAGCAATGCACCAAGTCTCCTTCGACAGCGCCGCCCAAACCCGCGACCTCGACCGCCTGGAAGGACAAGGAAACACTCAAAATCTGGCTCGGAGGTGAAGGCAGCAGCAAACACCTCCTTCCCACTCTGGTGGCAACAGCTGCCGACCTACTTGCCAACGTCCTTGTCGGGATGGGTGCAGCTCCGGCCCAGGCTTCCTGGACTCTCCCCGTCCTTCAGCTCAATGCCGGCGTCAGAGGCAGGAAAGGTCGAAACGTTTGATTGAGCCCCTACAGTGCAACCGATGCAAACCTCTACATGTACAGTTCACCACTGGGTCCAATACCTTCTTGCCTTCTGTGTAGCTGGTGTGGAGACACGCGAAAGAGAGAGAGATTGCATTCATGTAGAGCCTTTAGGACATTGAGTCATGGAGTTATTGTGACACAGCTTCTCCAACCTAACCTTGTAACTAAAATCCCTCTCATCCCAGGAACCGTTCCGGTAAATCTCCTCCGCACCCTCTCACATCCTCCCTGAAGTCTGGCGACCGCAACTGGGACGCAAGACTCCAGCTGGGGCCTAAACAGAGCTTCGTAAAGTTTCGCCATAACGCCCCTACCACTCCCTCAATATGCCCTGCCGCCTCGAAGATCGATGCACATGAACCCCCTGGTCCCCCCCCCCTCCGCTCCTGCACACTCTTTAGAACGGTGCCATTGAGTCCATATTGCCTTCATTGACGTCCCAAAGCACTTTCATGGAGGACCTTTCAAGTGCAGTCACTGTTGTCATGTGGGAGGCGCGGCAGCCAATTTATGCACAGCAAGATCCCACTTGATGGAGCTGCAATCAAAAAACCGCATAATCTGCTGTGGTGCTGTTGGCCGAGTGGTCGGTTTGCACGCCGACGCCCAACCTTGCTCAGAGGGTACACGCCCCGCATGCCAGCCGCATTTCATCTCAAGCCGACGCTCGATCCTGACAACCCACTGAGCAACGCCGCGGGATCCGCCAACAGCGCAGCTGCACGCCCCCTCCCCCACGTGGCTCCGTCACCCCTCCCCCCCACCCTGCCCCTCCTCCTCTGCACTTGATTGGTGCCCAACACTCCCCGGAGAAGAGAGAGAAAAAAAATCACAACCGCTGATAGGGCGCTGCGGCCCGCCGATTGCAGCGCAATTGGCCAATCACCGACGTCGGCCGCTTTCTCCCCACACCCCCCCCCCCCAACCACACCAATCCCCACACGCCACCACCCCCACGTGGGCGAGAGCAAGCGGCACGCCTCCTGCCCATTGGCCCGGCCGCCTCCCTCCCGTGCGCCGTGCCCGCCCGTCCATTGGCCGATTCCTGTCAGGCGGCCCGTTTGAACGGCCGTTGGTCTCGCGGCGGGAAGGAAAGGGAGGGAAAAGCGTGAGAGAGAGAGAGAGAGCGCGAGGTGGAGCAGGAGAGGGGGGCGTGGCCGTGGTGGTGGTGGGAAGGGGGGGGAGGAGGCGGAGCTGGAGGAGGGGGCGGGGCGACTGCGCGAGGGGGGGAAAGGGGCGGGGTTGGATTGGGGAGGGAGGGAGGGAGGGCGGGGCCGGAGAGGGTGGGTGGAGTCAACTTCCCCTTTTCCCCGCCCCCCTTCCTCCCTCCTCCGCCGGACATCCTGATAGGGAGAGGAGACGGGCCGCGCGCCGCGTCCGTGAGCGCGCTTTGGCGCGGGTGGGTGGGTGGGTGGGGGCGCGTGCGCGGTGGGGGGTGGGGGCGCGCGCGCGTGCGCGGTGGGGAGCGGGTCGCGCGCCGGCGGCGGGTCCTTTTTTTTTTCCCCCCATCTTCCGCCCAACGGCGACGCGCGACCGTTAAAATTTGAAACCGTTTCAAAAATTCCAAATAAAAACGGTCGCCAACCGTCAGGTTTTTTTTTCTCCCGGGGGGGGGGGGGGAACAAAAAAAAAAAGCAGATAAATTAAACCCCTGTTTATAAAAATATATATTTTTTTTTGAGGGGATTTTTATTTTGTTTTAAAGGGGGCGGGCGGGTTTGTTTGTTGCCGGGGAACAGAGGGTTTTGTTTCCTTTTTATTTTTCTTTCATCTCCATGGTGGTCCTGAACGGGCCTCAGCTCCTGGACTGGGCCAGCAGCCCCCCTCACCTCCAGTTTAACAAGTACGTGCTGACCGGCTACCGGCCCGTCTCGCCCCTCGGCGACTGCGTCCGCAGTCTCTTCTACCTCCACAACGAGCTCGGCAATATATACACGCACGGTGAGCGGGGGGGCGGGGCTTGGGGGAGGGGGCGGGGCTTGGGGTGGTGGGAGGCCTGGAGGGGGCGGGGCTTGGGGGTGGGGGCGGGGCTTGGTGGTGGTGGGAGGCCTGGAGGGGGCGGGGCTTGGGGGTGGGGGGCGGGGCGAGGGGTGGGGGGCGGGGCTTGGGGGTGGTGGGAGGCCTGGAGGGGGCGGGGCTTGGGGGTGGGGGCGGGGCTTGGGGGAGGGGGGAGGTGGTGGTGGGAGGCCTGGAGGGGGCGGGGCTTGGGGGCGGTGAGGTAAATGGGGGCGGGGCCCGAGGAGGAGGAGGAGGAGGGGTGTGGTGGGCGGTCTGGGGATTGGGGCCCCCCCCCCCCCCCCCCCCGCTTTGTGGGTATGGGGGCGGGGTCCGATGGTGTGTGTGTGTGTGTGTGTGTGAGGTTTGGGGGCGGGGCCTGTGTGTGGGGGGGATAGGGGCGGGGTCCGAGGGTGTGTGTTGTGTGTGAGGTCTGGGGGCGGGGCCCGTGTGGCGATAGGGGCGGGGTTTGGGAGGGGCGGGGTCTGAGTGTGTGTGTGAGGTCTGGGGGCGGGGCCCTTGTGGCGATAGGGGCGGGGTTTGGGAGGGGCGGGGTCTGAGTGTGTGTGTGAGGTCTGGGGGCGGGGCCTGGGTGGCGATAGGGGCGGGGTTTGGGAGGGGCGGGGTCCGAGTGTGTCTGTGTGTGTGGGGGGGGGTCTGGGGGTGGGGCCCCTGTGGGGATGGGGCGGGGCCTGAGGGGGGGAGGGAACTGAGACAGGAGTGGGGCTGAGGGGGAGGGGCTGAGAGAGGGGTCTGGGGGCGGGGCCCGTGTGGGGATGGGGCGGGGCCTGAGGGGGGGAGGGAACTGAGACAGGAGTGGGGCTGAGGGGGTTGGGGTGGGGCATGAGGGGGAGGGGCTGAGAGAGGGGTCTGGGGAGGGGGTGGGGTTTGTGGGGAAGGTGCAGGGTTGAGGGGGAAGGCCCCGAGGGGGGGGGGGGGGGAGATGCTTGGGGAGGTGGAGCAGTGCGGGGAGGGGAGGGGTGGGGCTGGGGGGGGGGGGAAATGAGAGGCTGGTCAGAGGATTGAATGAGAGGGCAGGGCCTGGCGAAAGGGGGCCGGACCTCTCCAGCGCCGCGTTGTCAGGTGTGAATTTCGTATGCATGTATGTTGCGCACAGCAAGATCCCGCAAGCTCAAGGTGGCGAGGAGCCCACTGGTCTGTTTCAGCGCCACCGATTCCCATCGCTCCGCCGTCGGCCGCCGTGCTTGCAGCTCCCCTGGGTGCTGTCTGCCGGCCATGTCCAGGACGCCTCTCAGTCGCGGGGTTGGGGTGGGGTGGGGGGGATCTTTTGTGGGATCTTGCTGCGCTCTGCCGTTAGCAGGGCTGTAGTGACAGTGATCAGTGGGTATTTGCCACTTTCCAGTCTGATAACTGCTTGCCTCGTGCTGTTCACCTATTAGCATGTTTACTGATCCCAGGCCTGATAGGTACTGACTGGGCAGAAAGGAACATACCTCCAGTATTGTTCCCGACTGCTTCGTTCTCTCTCTCTCCAACTCATTCTTCCTCTCTCTCTTACACTCTCCTTCTGTCTCGCTCATTCTCTCCGTGTCTAACTCCCTCTCCCCGTCTCTAACTGTTCCTCTATTCCTCTCTCTCTCTCTCTGTCCAACACATTCTTCCTCTCTCTTACATCTGTCTCGCTCATTCTCTCTGTGTCTAGCTCTTTCTCTCTCCTTGTCTCTCTCTAACTCTGCCTCTCCTTTTCGCTCTCTCTCTCTCTCTCTCCAACTCTTCCTCCCCCTTTCTGTCTCTCACTCTAACTTTCTCTTGTCTCTCTCTGTCTCTCTCTCTCTGTCCAACACATTCTTCCTCTCTCTTACATCTGTCTCGCTCATTCTCTCTGTGTCTAACTTTCTCCTTGTCTCTCTCCAACTCTGCCTCTCCTTTTCGCTTCTCGCTCTCTCTCTCTCTCCCCCAACTCTTCCTCCCTCTTTCTCTGTCTCTCACTCTAACGTTCTGTCCAACTTTCTCTTGTCCCTCTCTGTGTCAATCAAAATTCTTAGAGACAGACAGAGACAGAGTTCAACAGGGTAGATGCAGGATGGATGTTTTCCCCCGGCTGTGGCGGGGGGTGCGGGGAGTGAATGTCTGGGACCAGAGGACACAGTCTCAGAATAAGGGGGCAGGCCATTTAGGACTGAGATGAGGAGGAATTTCTTCACTCAGAGGCTGGTGAATCTTTGGAATTCTCTCCCCCAGAGAGCTGTGGAGGCCCAGTCGTTGAGAATGGTCAAGACTGAGATCGATAGATGTCTGGATGTTGAAGATATGAAAGAAAATGTGTACAGTTCAGTGAAGACTAGTGGCAGGTCAGAACATTAAAAAAAAACCAAAGGATTACTCAAAGAATAATGAGAGAGAAACAGTCATTTGGCAGTACGGAACTTGAGTGTTGCTGCAAATAGAGACATGTCGTCAAAGCTTTTCGTCTTGCACTCATCAGGACAATCCACAAGAATACCAATTGTCAGGGGAAAACGACAACAACTATAGTATAAAGTTGTTTTGTTTAAAGTTGTTGTTGCCCCTGACATTGGTATTCTTGCGGATTGTCCTGATGAGTGCAAGATGAAAATTTTCGACAACGTGCCTCTATTTTCAGCAATGAGAGAGAAATTAGACTACGAGAGAAAGCCAGATAGAAATATAAAAACAGATATTAGGAACTTCTACCAGTATTTAAAAAGGAAAAGTGTAAGTAAAGTGAGTGCTGGTCCTCTGGAGAGTGAGTCTGGGGAGTTAATAATGGAAAATAAGGAAGTGGCGGAGGAACTGAACAGATTTTTTTGCATCTGTCTTCGCTGTAGAGAATACGAATAACATCCCAGAAATAATTGTGAATCGAATTGAAAGGGAGGGGGGCACTTAACACAATTACCATCACCAGGGAAAGGGTACTGAGAAAAAGATTAGACCCAAAAGCTGACAAGTCCCGAGGTCCTGACGGACTTCATCCTAGGGTCTTGAAAGAAATGGCTGCTGAGATAGTGGATGCATTGGTTTTAGTTTTCCAAAATTCCCGAGATTCTGGAAAGGTCCCATCAGATTGGAAAACTTAACTCCGCTGTTTAAGAAAGGAGGGAGACAGAAAAGCAGCAAACTACAGGCCAGTTAACTGAACATCTGTCATAGGGGAAATGCTGGAATCTATTATTAAGGAGGCTATAGCAGGTCATTTAGAAAACCTCAATGCAATCAGGCAGAGGCAACATGGTTTTGTGAAAGG
This sequence comes from Heterodontus francisci, assembly GCF_036365525.1. Lineage (NCBI taxonomy): Eukaryota > Metazoa > Chordata > Chondrichthyes > Heterodontiformes > Heterodontidae > Heterodontus > Heterodontus francisci. The sequence continues at coordinate 135,042 of NW_027142137.1, forward strand.
GAAATCGTGTTTGTCTAATTTATTAGAGTTCTTTGAGGAAGTAACAAGCAACATGGATAAAGGAGAACCTGTGGACTTGGTGTACTTGGATTTCCACAAGGCATTTGACAAGGTGTCACATCAAAGGTTACGACACAAAATAGGAGCCCATGGTGTAGGGGGTAACATTAGTGTGGATAGAGGATTGGTTAGCTAACAGAAAGTTGAACAGATTAGCATTGAAAGGGAGGAAGCATTAGTTGTTTTAGCGGGCTTAAAAGTGGATAAATCCCCAGGCCCAGATGAGATGTATCCCAGGCTGTTATGTGAAGCAAGGGAGGAGATAGCAGGGGCTCTGACACAAATTTTCAAAACCTCTCTGGCCACAGGAGAGGTACCAGAGGACTGGAGGACAGTGAATGTGGTACCATTATTCAAGAAGGGTAGCAGGGATAAACCAGGTAATTACAGGTCGGTGAGTCTAACATCAACGGTAGGGAAACTATTGGAAAAAATTCTGAGAGACAGGATTAATCTCCACTTGGAGAGGCAGGGATTAATCAGGGATAGTCAGCATGGCTTTGTCAGGGGGAGATCGTGTCTAACAAACTTGATTGAATTTTTTGAGACGGTGACTAGGTGTGTAGATGAGGGTAAAGCAGTTGATGTAATCTACATGGATTCAGTAAGGCTTTTGATAAGGTCCCGCATGGGAGATCGGTTAAGAAGGTAAGAACCCATGGGATCCAGGGCAATTTGGATCCAAAATTGGCTTAGTGACAGGAGGCAGAGGGTGATGGTCGAGGTTTGTTTTTGCGAGTGGAAGCCTGTGACCAGTGGTGTACCACAGGGATCGGTGCTGGGACCCTTGCTGTTTGTAGTGTACATTAATGATTCAGATGTGAATATAGGAGGTATGATCAGTAAGTTCACAGATGACACGAAAATTGGTGGTGTCGTAAATAGTGAGGAGGAAAGCCTTAGATTACAGGATGATATAGATGGGCTGGTAAGATGGGCGGAGCAGTGGCAAACGGAGTTTAATCCTGAGAAGTGTGAGGTGATGCATTTTGGGAGGACTAACAAGGCAAGGGAATATACAATGGATGGTCGGACTCTAGGAAGTACAGAGGGTCAGAGGGACCTTGGTGTACTTGTCCATAGATCACTGAAGGCAGCAGCACAGGTAGATAAGGTGGTTAGGAAGGCATATGGGATACTTGCCTTTATTAGCCGAGGCATAGAATATAAGAGCAGGGAGGTTATGATGGAGCTGTATAAAACACTAGTTAGACCACAGCTGGAGTACTGTGTACAGTTCTGGTCACCACACTATAGGAAGGATGTGATTGCACTGGAGAGGGTGCAGAGGAGATTCACCAGGATGTTGCCTGGGCTGGAGCATTTCAGCTATGGAGAGAGACTGAAAAGGCTCGGGTTGTTTTCCTTAGAGCAGAGAAGGCTGAGGGGGGACCTGATTGAGGTAAACAAAATTATGAGGGGCATTGATAGGATAGATAGGAGGAAACTTTTTCCCTTAGCGGAGGGGTCAATAACCAGGGGGTGTAGATTTAAAGGTAAGGGGCAGGAGGTTTAGAGGGGAGTTGAGGAAAGATTTTTTCACTCAGAGGGTGGTTGGAATCAGGGACGCACTGCCTGAAGAGGTGGTGGAGGCAGGAACCCTCACAACATTTAAGAAGTATTTAGATGAGCACTTGGAACCTCATAGCATACAGGGCTACGGGGCCAAGTGCAGGAATATGGGATTAGAACAGTTGGGTGCTGGATGGCCGGCACAGAGACGATGGGCCGAAGGGTCTGTTTCTGTGCTGTATAACTCTAAGACTCGCGGGAACAGAAAGTCGGCATCAATGGGTAGTTTTCAGGTTGGCACGCTGAGATGCAGAGGGATCTGGGTGTCTTAGTACACGAAACACAAAAAGTTAGTCTGCAGGCACAGCAAGTGATAATCGCAAGGTGAATGGAATATAAAAGTAGAGATGTTTTGCTACAGTTGTAGAGGCCATTGGTGAGACCACATCTAGAGTATTGTGTACAGTTTTGGTCTCCTTACTTAAGAAAGGATATAATTGTATTGGAAGCAGTTCAGCGAAGGTTCACTCAACTGATTCCTGGGATGAGTGAGTTCTCTGATGAGGAAAGGTTGGACAGGTTGGGTCTGCATTCATTGCAGTTACATAGGAATTAGGAGCAGGAGTCGGCCACTCGGCCCCTCAAGCCTGCTCCGCCATTCAATAAGTTCATGGGTGAACAGATTACTCCACATTTCCACCCACCCCTGATAACCTTCCACCCCACCCCCTTGATTATCAAGAAACAATCTACCTCTGCCTTAAAAAATATTCAAAGACTCTGATTCCACCACCTTTTGAGGAAGAGAATTCCAAAGACTCACGACCCTCTGAGAGAAAAAATTTCTCAACTCTGTCTTAAATGGGTGACCCCTTATTTTTAAACAGTGACCCCTAGTTCGAGATTCTCCCACAAGGGGAAACATCCTTTCCACATCCACCCTGTCAAGACCCCTCAGGATCTTATATGTTTCAATCAAGTCGCCTCTTACTCTTCTAAACTCCAGTGGATACAAGCCGAGCCCGTCCAACCTTTCCTCGTAAGACAACCCGCCCATTCCAGGTATTAGTCTCGTAAACCTTCTCTGTACTGCCTCCAACACATTTACATCCTTCCTTAAATAAGGAGAGCAGTACTCTACACAGTACTCCAGATGTGGTCTCACCAATGCACTGTTTTGCTGAAGCATAACCTCCCTACTTTTATATTCAATTCCCCTCGTGATAAATGATAACATTCTATTAGCTTTCCTAATTACCTGCTGTACCTGCATACTAACCTTTTGCGATTCATGTACTCAGACCCCCAGATCCCTCTGCATCTCAGAGCTCTGCAATCTCTCACCATTTTGATAATATGCTTCTTTTTTATTCTTCCTGCCAAAGTGGACAATTTCACTCTTTCCCACATTATAATCCATTTGCAAGGTCTTTGCCTACTCACTTAACCAATCTATATCCCTCTGTAGCCTCCTTATGTCCTCTTCACAACTTACTTTCCTACCTATCTTTGTATCATCATCAAATTTAGCAACCAGACCTTCGGTCCCTTCATCTAAGTCATTTACATAAATTTAAAAAGTTGAGGACTCAGCACTGATCCCATCACTCGTTACATCTTGCCAACCAGAAAATGACCCATTTATGCCTACTCTATGTTCCCTGTTAGACAGCCAATCTTCTATCCATGCCAATATGTTACCCCCTACACCATGAGCTTTTATTTTCTGCAATAACCTTTGATGTGGCACCTTATCAAATGCCTTCTAGAAATCTAAGTACAATACGTCCAGCGGTTCCCCTCTGTTCGAGGTGCGAGACAGGAACGACCGCCTGGAGATCTGAGACGGTCACACCAACCGAGCCCTGGCGACATTCAATGGGCACCAGCGGCCAGACAGGACCCTGCTGTTCCACACCAACTTTCTCGTCATTCACTTCCAGTCCGACCAGATACTCCACGCACAAGGATTCACCCTGCTTTTCAAAGGTTAGATACAGAGTAAAGCTCCCTCTAAACAGTTCCCATCAAACACTCCAGTACAGTACATCCACCGGTTCCCCTCTATCCACAGCACATGTAACTCCCTCAAAGAACTCCAATAAATTGGTTAAACACGATTTCCCTTTCACAAGACCATGTTGACTCTGCCTGATTACCTTGAATTTTTCTAACTGCCCTGCTATAACATCTTTAATAATAGCTTCTAATATTTTCCCTAAGACAGATGTTCGGCTATCTGGCCTGTAGTTTCCTGCTTTCTGTCTCCCTCCCTTTTTGAATAAAGGAGTTACATTCGCTATTTTCCAACCAAATGGAACCTTCCTCGAATCTAGGGAATTTTGGAAAATTAAAACCAACGCATCAACTTTCTCACAAGCCACATCTTTGAACACCCTCGGAGGAAGTCCATCAGGACCCGGGGACTTGTCAGCCCACAGCTCCAACAATTTGTTCAGTACCACTTCCCTGGTGATTGTAATTTTCTTGAACTGACAACCTACTGACTCAGAGGTGAGAGAGAGAGAGAGAGAGAGAGAGGGAGGGACACACTGAGCAAATGATGGGCCTATTACACACCTCTTGTCCTTTGAGTGTTTCCCAACAGGAGTTTCAAACACATTGCATCCTCTAACCTGTCTCTGAAGGGCACCTTAGCACAGTAAGTAGGGATTAATGTAAGTGTGCAGCTATATCCACCTCTGTTTCTCCACACAGCCTCCAGGGTTTGTGGCACAGCCTGTTAAGAGGTCACCATGGTGCATGACATGCCTCTCAGATTGTATCTTTCGCTGTCTCTCTTTCTCAGTCTCTGTCGCACTCACTATCGCTTTCTTTCCCTCTGCGTTTCGCGTCCTCCCTTCCTGTCTCACTCGCCGTCCTACTCTCTGTCTCTCTCTCTCGCTCTGTCTCAGTCTCTCTCTGACACTCTCTCTTGCTCTCACTCCCTGTCTCCCTCCCTGCCTCTCTGTCTCGCTCTCTCACTCCCCCCTCTCTCTCCCTCTCGCTCTCTCCCTCTCCCTCCCTCTCTGTCTCTCCCTCTCCCTCCCTCTCTGTCTGTCTCTCTCTCTCTCGCTCCCCCCTCTCTCTCCCTCCCTCTCTGTCTCTCTCTCGCGCCCCCCCTCTCTCTCCCTCTCCATCTCGCTCCCTCCCTCTGTCTCTCTCTCTCCCTCTCTGCCTCTCTCTCCCTCTCCCTCCCTCTCTATCTCTCCCTCTCCCTCCCTCTCTGTCTGTCTCTCTCTCTCTCGCTCCCCCCTCTCTCTCCCTCTCCATCTCGCTCCCTCCCTCTGTCTCTCTCTCTCCCTCTCTGTCTCTCTCTCGCTCCCCCCTCTCTCTCCCTCTCCCTCCCTCTCTGTCTCTCCCTCTCGCTCCCTCTCTCGCTCTCTCCCTCAACAACAGCTCGGGTTGTGTGTACCTACCCCACACAGACCGCGGCGGGCCAAGAAGGCAATTAGGGATGGGCAATAAAGGTTGGCCTGGTCAGCGATGCCAAAAATGAATACAAAAAAAAATCAGACAGTGCCAGTTACAGTAAAAATGTGGTGACTCATTTCACAGGCGTGTTATCAGACAAGGAAATGGGCGAGGTCTTAAATGAATATTTCTCATCCGTATTTAACATGGAGGTCATGGAAGCTAGTGAGTTCAAGGGAGGGAACAGCGATATCCTGGAGCATATCAACATTACAAAGGAGGAGGTGTTGGAGGTTTTGAAGCACATTAAGGTGGATAAATCCCCAGGGCCTGACCAGGTGTATCCTAGGATGCTATGGGAAGCAAGGGAGGAGATTGCTGGGGCCTTGGCAGAGATTTTTGTATCATCATTAGTCACGGGTGAGATACTGGAAGACTGGAGGATAGCTAATGTTGTGCCTTTATTTAAGAAGGGCAGCAGGGATAAGCCAGGGAACTACAGGCCGGTGAGCCTTACATCAGTGGTGGAAAAGTTATTGGAAGGGATTCTGAGAGACAGGATTTGTATGCATTTGGAAAGGCGAGGTCTGATTAGAGACAGTCAGCATGGTTTTGTGCGTGGGATTCATGTCTCACGAATTTGATTGAGTTTTTCGAGGAGGTGACCAAGAGGATTGACGAGGACAGGGCGATGGACGTTGTCTACATGGACTTTAGCAAGGCCTTTGACAAGGTCCCACATGGTAGGCTGGTCCAGAAGGTTCGAACACATGGGATCCAGGGTGAGCTAGCAAATTGGATACAAAATTGGCTTGGTGATAGGAGGCAGAGGGTGGTAATGGACGGTTGTTTTTCAGATTGGAGGCCGGTGACCAGTGGTGTGCCGCAGGGATCAGTGCTGGGCCCTCTGTTGTTGGTCATATATATTAATCATTTGGATGTGAAAGTAAGGGGCATGATTAGTAAGTTTGCAGATGACACCAAAATTGGTGGTATAGTGGACAGTGAAGAAGGTTGTCTAAGGTTACAACAGGATATAGATCAACTGGGAAAGTGGGCAAGGGATTGGCAAATGGAAGTTAACGCAGACAAGTGCGAAGTGAAGCATTTTGGGACGTTAAACCAGGGCAGGAAGTATACAGTGAATGGCAGGGTCCTGGGGAGTGTTATTGAGCAGAGAGACCTTGGGGTGCGAGTACATAGTTCCCTGAAAGTGCAACACAGGTAGACAGGGTGGTGAAGAAGGCGTATGGCATGCTTGCCTTCATCGGCTGAGACATTGAGTACAAGAGTTGGGACGTCATGTTACAGTTGTACATAACGTTGGTTAGGCCGCATTTGGAGTACAGTGTACAATTTCACCGCACTACAGGAAAGATGTGATTAAGCTAGAGAGGGTGCAGAAAAGATTCACAAGGATGTTGCCTGGTTTGGAGGGCTTGAGTTATAAAGAGAGATTGGATAGGCTGGGGTCTGTTTTCCCTGGAGCGAAGGAGGCTGAGAGGGGACATGATAGAGGTATATAAAATTATGAGAGGCATAGACAGGGTAGATAGCCAGAGTCTGTTTCCCATGGTAGGGGTGACTAAAACCAGAGGGCATAGATTTAAGGTGAGAGGGAGGAGGTTTAAAGGGGATCAAAGGGGTAAATTTTTCACACAAAGAATAGTGAGTATCTGGAATGAGCTGCCTGAGGAGGTGGTGGAGGCAGGAACAGTAGCGACATTTAAGAGGCACCTGGACAGGTACTTGAATGAGCAAGGCACAGAGGGATATGGAGTTAATGCAGGCAGGTGGGATTAGTATAGATAGGCATTATGGTCGGCATGGACGCGGAGGGCCGAAGGGCCTGTTTCTATGCTGTACAACTCTGTGACTCTAATTCCAGAGCTCAGGGCCCCAGTCAGCTGAAGACACCTTAACTCCACCTGAGAAATAGAGTCACCTCAACAGTCAGGCTCCCTCAAAAGTATCTTTCATCATCTTTAGCGGTTCCACAATCTCAGCCATCGGCGCTCTCTCCATCACTTTCCCCTCCTTGTTCTTTCTCGTGGCATTATTCTGCCCCGAGAAGGTTAAGGGGAGATTTAATCAAGGCGTTCAAAATTGCAAAGAGTTTCGGCGGAGTAAATAAGGAGTAACTGTTTCCAGTGGCAGGAGGGTCGGTAACCAAAAGGGACACGGATTGACTGCGACTGGGGACAGAACCAGAGGCGACACGTGGAAACCTTTTTTTTTTTAACGTGGCGCGTTGTTTTGACCTGGAACGTGCCGCAGCAGATTCAATAGTAACTTTCAGAAGGGGGAATCGGAGAAATACTGGAAAGGGGGAATAATTTACAGGGATACGGGGGGAAAGAGCGCAGGGGGTTGGGGGGGTGTGGTGGGGTTAGTGGGATTAATTGGATTGCCGCTGTTCACTTAATTCTTTCATGGGATGTGGGCGTCGCTGGCTAGGCCAGCGTTTATTGCCCATCCCTAATCGCCCTCGGGAAGGTGGTGGTGAGCTGCCTTCTTGAACCGCTGCAGTCCGTGTGGGGTAGGCACACCCAGAGTGCGGTGAGGAAGGGAGTTCCCGGATTTTGACCCAGCGACAGTGAAGGAACGGCCGATACAGTTCCAAGTCAGGAAGGCGCGCGGCTCGGAGGGGAACCTGCAGGCGGTGGTGTTCCCCCTGCGTCTGCTTGCCCTTGACCTTCCAGTTGGTAGAGGCCGTGGGTTTGGGCGGCGCTGTCGAAGGAGCCTTGGTGAGTTGCTGCAGTGCAGCTTGCAGGTGGCACGCACTGCTGCCACTGTGCGCCGGCGGCGGAGGGAGCGAATGTTGAAGGTGGTGGGCGGGGTGCCGATCAAGCGGGCTGCTTTGTCCCGGATGGGGTCAAGCTTCCCGAGTGTGGTCGGAGCCGCTCCCACCCAGGCCCCCGACTCCTTGCTGGTGGTTCTTTCGAAGGCCAGAACTGACGCGGCCTCTTCCTTCTGCCCAGGCGGGCAATGGGATTTTTCCTTAAAAGGAAGCACAGCCAAGTAATGTCACCACCCCGCCCCCCCTCCGCCACGCAAGCTGCTATAAGCCCTGCCATCTGTCGTAGAAGCTTCACCTTGTCAGGACTTAGGAAAAGGCAGCCTTTGGGACTGATCGGATTACCTGCCTTGAGCTCATCATGCAATGACATTAGCTGACTCCTCTGACCTACATCCGCCATAGGTCTCAGACAACGGCATTCAGCGCCCCCCCGCCCCTCCCCCCCACCCCTCTTGTCAAATGCGCGGAATCTGCACCCTCGATATATGCAAGTTGGTGCATTTTGTAACGAGGAATGTGGAGCCAAAGATTCCTTGGGAATTAGGGGTCTCAGCGAGCTACAGGAGCAGAGAGATCTCAGAGATACACAGTCACAAATCACTAAAGGGAGTGACGCACTGTGTACAGTTCCGGTCTCCGTATCCCACGGTTAGACCACACTCGGAGCACTGCGTACAGTTCCGGTCTCCATATCCCTCGGTTAGACCACACTCGGAGCACTGCGCACAGTTCCGGTCTCCGTATCCCTCGGTTAGACCACACTCGGAGAACTGTGTACAGTTCCGGTCTCCATATCCCACGGTTAGACCACACTCGGAGCACTGCGTACAGTTCCGGTCTCCATATCCCTCGGTTAGACCACACTCGGAGCACTGCGCACAGTTCCGGTCTCCATATCCCTCGGTTAGACCACACTCGGAGCACTGCGCACAGTTCCGGTCTCCGTATCCCTCAGTTAGACCACACTCGGAGCACTGCGTACAGTTCCGGTCTCCATATCCCTCGGTTAGACCACACTCGGAGCACTGCGTACAGTTCCGGTCTCCGTATCCCTCGGTCAGGCCACACTTTTTTTATTCATTCATGGGATGTGGGCATCACTGGCCAGGCCAGCATTTATTGCCCATCCCTAATTGCCCCTTGAGAAGGTGGTGGTGAGCTGTCTTCTTGAACCGCTGCAGTCCGTGTGGGGTAGGTACACCCAGAGTGCTGTTAGGAAGGGAGTTCCAGGATTTTGACCCAGCGACAGTGAAGGAACGGCCGATATAGTTCCAAGTCAGGATGGTATGTGACTCGGAGGGGAACTTGCAGGTGGTGGTGTTCCCAAGTGTCTGCTGCCCTTGTCCTTCTAGTTGGCAGAGGTCACGGGTTTGGAAGGTGCTGTCTAAAGAGCCTTGGTGCATTGCTGCAGTGCATCTTGTAGATGGTACACACTGCTGCCACTGTACGTCGGTGGTGGAGGGAGTGAATGTTTGTGGATGGGGTGCCAATCAAATGGGCTGCTTTGTCCTGGATGGTGTCGAGCTTCTTGAGTGTTGTTGGAGCTGCACCCATCCAGGCAAGTGGAGAGTATTCCATCACACTCCTGACTGTGCCCTGTAGATGGTGGACAGGCTTTGGGGAGTCAGGAGGTGGGTTACTCGCTGCAGAATTCCCAGCCTCTGACCTGCTCTTGTAGCCACGGTATTTATATGGCTGGTCCAGTTCAGTTTCTGGTCAATGGTAACCCCCAGGATGTTGATAGTGGGGGATTCAGCGATGGTAATGCCATTGAATATCAAGGGGAGATGGTTAGATTCTCTCTTGTTGGAGATGGTCATTGCCTGGCACTTGTGTGGTGCGAATGTTACTTGCCACTTATCAGCCCAAGCCTGGATATTGTCCAAGTCTTGCTGCATTTCTACACGGACTGCTTCAGTATCTGGAGTCGCGAATGGTGCTGAACATTGTGCAATCATCAGCGAACATCCCCACTTCTGACCTTATGATTGAAGGAAGGTCATTGATGAAGCAGCTGAAGATGGTTGGGCCGAGGACTCTACCCTGAGGAACTCCTGCAGTGATGTCCTGGAGCTCAGATGATTGACCTCCAACAACCACAACCATCTTCCTTTGCGCTCGGTATGACTCCAACCAGTGGAGGGTTTTCCCCCTGATTCCCATTGACCTCAGTTTTGCTCGGGCTCCTTGATGCCATACTCGGTCAAATGCTGCCTTGATGTCAAGGGCAGTCACTCTCACCTCACCTCTGGAGTTCAGCTCTTTTGTCCATGTTTGAACCAAGGCTGTAATGAGGTCAGGAGCTGAGTGGCCCTGGCAGAACCCAAACTGAGCATCACTGAGCAGGTTATTGCTAAGCAAGTGCTGCTTGATGGCACTGTTGATGACCCCTTCCATCACTTTACTGATGATTGAGAGTAGACTGATGGGGAGGTAATTGGCCGGGTTGGACTTGTCCTGCTTTTTGTGTACAGGACATACCTGGGTAATTTTACACATTGCAGGGTAGATGCCAGTGTTGTAGCTGTACTGGAACAGCTTGGCTAGGGGTGCAGCAAGTTCTGGAGCACAGGTCTTCAGTACTATTGCCGGAATATTGTCAGGGCCCATAGCCTCTGCAGTATCCAGGGCCTTCAGTCGTTTCTTGATATCACGTGGAGTGAATCGAATTGGCTGAAGTCTGGCATCTGTGATGCTGGGGACTTCAGGAGGAGGCCGAGATGGATCATCAACTCGGCACTTCTGGCTGAAGATTGTTGCAAATGCTTCAGCCTTATCTTTCACACTGATGTGCTGGGCTCCCCCATCATTGAGGATGGGGATATTTGTAGAGCCACCTCCTCCAGTTAGTTGTTTAATTGTCCACCACCATTCACAGCTGGATGTGGCAGGAACTGCAGAGCTTAGATCTGATCCGTTGGTTATGGGATCGCTTAGCTCTGTCTATCGTGTGCTGCTTACGCAGTTTGGCACGCAGATAGTCCTGGGTTCTAGCTTCACTAGGTTGACACCTCATTTTGAGGTATGCCTGGTGCTGCTCCTGGCATGCCCTCCTGCACTCTTCATTGAACCAGGGTTGGTCTCCCGGCTTGATGGTAATGGTAGAGTGGGGGATATGCCGGGCCATGAGATTACAGATTGTGGTTGAGTTCAATTCTGCTGCTGCTGATGGCCCACAGCACCTCATGGATGCCCAGTTTTGCATTGCTAGATCTGTTCGAAATCTATCCCATTTAGCACGGTGATAGTGCCACACAACACGATGGAGGGTATCCTCAATGTGAAGGCAGGAATTTGTCTCCACAAGGACTGTGGGGTGGTCACTCCGACCAATACTGTCATGGACAGATGCAGCTGCGGCAGGCAGATGGGTGAGGACGAGGTCAAGTATGTTTTCCCCTCTTGGTTCCCTCACCACCTGCTGCATACCCAGTCTAGCAGATATGTCCTTTAGGACTCGGCCAGCTCGGTCAGTAGTGGTGCTACCGAGCCACTCTTGGTGATGGACATTGAAGTCCCCCACCCAGAGTCCATTCTGTGCCCTCGCCACCCTCAGTGCTTCCTCCAAGTGCTGTTCAACATGGAGGAGTACTGACTCAGCTGAGGGAGGGCAGTAGGTGGTAATCAGTAGGAGGTTTCCTTGTCCATGTTTGACCTGATACCATGAGGCTTCATGAGGTCCGGAGTCGATGTTGAGGACTCCCAGGGCAACTCCCTCCTGACTGTATACCACTGTGCCACCACCTCTGCTGGGTCTGTCCTGCCGGTGGGACAGGACATACCCGGGGATGGTGATGGCAGTGTCTGGGACATTGTCTGTAAGGTTTGATTCCGTGAGTATGACTATGTCAGGCTGTTGCTTGACTAGTCTGTGGGACAGCTCTCCCAACTTTGGCACAAGCCCCCAGATGTTCGTAAGGAGGACTTTGCAGGGTCGACAGGGCTGGGTTTGCCGTCGTCGTTTCCGGTGCCTAGGTCGATGCCCGGTAGTCCGTCCGGTTTCATTCCTTTCTATTGACTTCGTAGCGGTGAGATACAACTGAGTGGCTTGCTCGGCCATTTCAGAGAGCATGTAAGAGTCAACCAAATTGCTGTGGGTCTGGAGTCACATGTAGGCCAGACCAGGTAAGGACAGCAGATTTCCTTCCCTAAAGGACATTAGTGAACCAGATGGGTTCTTACAACAATTGACAATGGTTTCATGGCCATCTGGGTACTGCCTGTGTGGAGTTTGCAAGTTCTCCCTGTGTCTGCGTGGGTTTCCTCCCAAAAGCCAAAAGACTTGCAGGTTGGTAGGTAAATTGGCCATTATAAATTGCCCCTAGAGGAGGTAGGTGGTAGGAGAATATAGGGACAGTTGGGGATGTGGTAGGAATATGGGATTAGTGTAGGATTAGTATAAATGGGTGGTTGATGGTCGGCACAGACTCAGTGGGCCGAAGGGCCTGTTTCAGTGCTGTATCTCGAAATAAAATAAAACAAATTAATCATTCGACTAGCTTTTAATTCCAGATTTATTAATTGAATTCAAATTCCACCTTCTGCTGTGTTGGGATTTGAACCCCCTATCTCTGGGTTACTCATCCACTGCGGCACCGCCTCCCCTTGGTGCACTGTGTACAGTTCCGGTCTCCATATCCCTCAGTTAGACCGCACTCAGAGCACTGTGTACAGTTCCGGTCTCCATATCCCTCGGTTAGACCGCACTCAGAGCACTGTGTACAGTTCCTGTCTCCATATCCCTCGGTTAGACCGCACTCAGAGCACTGTGTACAGTTCCGGTCTCCATATCCCTCAGTTAGACCGCACTCAGAGCACTGTGTACAGTTCCGGTCTCCATATCCCTCAGTTAGACCGCACTCAGAGCACTGTGTACAGTTCTGGTCTCCAAATCCCTCGGTTAGACCGCACTTGGAGCACTGTGCCCAGTTCCGGTCTCCGTATCCCTCGGTTAGACCGCACTTGGAGCACTCTGCCCAGTTCCGGTCTCCATATCCCTCGGTTAGACCACACTCGGTGCACTGTGCCCAGTTCCGGTCTCCATATCCCTCGGTTAGACCACACTCGGAGCACTGTGCACAGTTCCGGTCTCCATATCCCTCGGTTAGACCACACTCGGAGCACTGTGTACAGTTCCGGTCTCCATATCCCTCGGTTAGACCACACTCGGAGCACTGTGTACAGTTCCGGTCTCCATATCCCTCGGTTAGACCACACTCGGAGCACTGTGCACAGTTCCGGTCTCCATATCCCTCGGTTAGACCACACTCGGAGCACTGTGCACAGTTCCGGTCTCCATATCCCTCGGTTAGACCACACTCGGAGCACTGTGTACAGTTCCGGTCTCCATATCCCTCGGTTAGACCACACTCGGAGCACTGTGTACAGTTCCGGTCTCCATATCCCTCGGTTAGACCACACTTGGAGCACTGTGCACAGTTGTGGCTCGGCGGGGGAGTTGGGGGTTAGCACTCTCCCCTCTGCGTCAGGGGCTTTTGTGTTTGAGCCGTACTACAGTGGGTTTTCCATTGAGGGGAGCGGGGGGGGGTTGTCATTGGGGAGCGGTATCTTATCAGGTCGGAGTGGGGAGAACGCGCCGAAGGGGTAATAGTTTGGTTGGGGCGGGAAGGAATGTGTAGGCTTGCTCCCGTTGCCTCCTGGGCCCCAGCCGGTGAATTGACGCGGCCTGCTCCTCTCCTCTCCCGCAGGGATCCCGCTCCTGTTCTTCCTGTTCCTGCTGCCGCTGGCCATCCCCTGGTCGCAGATCACCGTGCCGTGGCTGGCCGTGGCCCACTACCTCGCCTGCGTCTCGCCCCAGCTTGGCAGCGTGCTCTACCACCTCTTCATGAACCATGAGGGCGGGGCACCCATCTACCACACCCTACTCATGCTGGACATGTGCGGAATCTGCATGATCAACACCCTGGGTGAGTAAGGGCCTCTGCCGCGACAGACCGAGGGGAGAGAAACAGAGACGGAGGGAGAGAGAGAGACACAAAGAGGGAGAGATGGAACTAGAGGGCGACAGACTGAGGGAGAGAGAGACAGAGAGGGAGAGAGACAGAGAGGGAGAGAGACAGAGAGGGACACAGAGAGAGAGACACAAATAGGGAGACACGGAACAAGAGGGCAACAGAGCGAGGGAGGAGAGAGAGACAGAGGGAGAGATGGAACTAGAGGGCGACAGACTGAGGGGAGAGGGAGACAGAGAGGGAGAGAGAGAGAGAGAGACAGAGACACACACAAAGAGGGAGAGATGGAACGAGAGGGCGACAGACTGAGGGAATAGAGAGAGAGATGGAGGGAGAGAGACAGAGACACACACAAAGAGGGAGAGATGGAACTAGAGGGCGACAGACGGAGGGAGAGAGAGACAGACAGACAGAGAGGGAGAGAGAGACACAAAGAGGGAGAGATGGAACTAGAGGGCGACAGACGGAGGGAGAGAGAGACAGACAGACAGAGAGGGAGAGAGAGACACAAATAGGGAGAGACGGAACAAGAGGGCAACAGACCGAGGTAGGTGAGAGAGAGAGAGACCGAGGGAGGAGAGAGAGAGATGAGAGTGTAACAGACAGGGTTGTGGCTCCGTGTTGCGGGCACTCTGCCTGTCTCCTTGTGCCCCGCTGCCTGTACTGAGTGTGTGTTCTCTGCCCATCCTCCCACAGGGGCTCTGCCCATCATCTACTGTACCCTGCTGTGTTACCCCTCACTGCGGACTGTCGCCATCCTGGCCTACATCTTCCTCTCCTCCTACGTCATCTACTGCGCCGTCAGCGCCCAGAGCAACGTCACCCGGCTGCAGTCCTTCGCCTGGCAGGCCTGCTACCGATTCTGCTTCTTCTACCTGCGCTGGATTGACGTGGGGGCGGGCAGCCCCACCTCCCTCCGCAGCTACCTGGTGATGGACGTGCTGGCCATTCTGGGCGGCTTCATCAACATCATCCGCGTTCCCGAGCGCTGGAAGCCCGGCACCTTCGACTACTGCTGCAACAGTCACCAGATTATGCATGTGCTGGTGGTGGGGAGCATCCTCTACCTGCACTGGGGGGTGCTGGATGACCTGGCTTGGATTAGTCACCCTCGCTGCCCATCAGAATGACCTTCTTCACTCTCTCCCCTTCTGTCTCTGCATCCTTCTCTCTCCCCCTCTCTCTGTACGTCTCCCTCCCTCTCCCCCTCTGTATCCCTCTCTGTGCGTCTCCCTCCCTCTCCCCTTCTGTATCCCTCTCTCTGTACATCTCCCCGTCTCTGCATCCATCTCCCTCCCCTCTCCTCCTCTGTACCCCTCTCTCTGTGCGTCTCCCTCCCTCTCCCCCTCTGTATCCCTCTCTCTGTACATCTCCCTCCCCTCTCTTTCTCTGTATCCCTCTCTGTACATCTCTCACCCTCTGTCTCTGCATCTGTCTCCCTCTCCCCCTCGGCATCCCTCTCTCTATATCTCCCTCCCTTTCCCCCTCTGTCTCTGCATCCGTCTCCCTCCCTCTCCTCTTTCTCTCCCTGTATCCGTCTCCCTCCCTCCCCCTTCCCTCTCCTTTTTCTCGATTTCCCTCCCTCACGCTTGCTCTACATCTTCCTCCCCGTCTCTCTCCTTCCCCTTCTCTCTGTATCTTCCTCCCTCCTCTCCTGCCCCCTTCCATCTTCCTCCCTCCCTCACCTTTCTCTTTTTCTGAATCTTCCTCTCCCTCCATTCCTGCCTCTCCCTCTCCCTCCGTCTCCTCCTCCCCCACATCCTCCAGCCGAAGTCAGGGTTTGTTTACCTCCTGCGAAGGGCCCAGCCCTCATGCTGCTCCTCCGGTAGTGAACAGTCGAACACGTACCCCCACCGCACTGCAATCAATAAGAGACAAGTGCGGCTGTGTGCACCGGACGGCCGCAGCGGGGAGAGGGTGTGCGGAGGGGCCCGGCCGCAAAACTCGGCCCCCCCCTCGCTTACCCCGACTTCACCCGTAACCTTTCCGAAATGCAGCCAAGTGCAATATTTAAGGGCTTTTCACAAGAGCAGATCAAACACAAAAGAAATGACAAAAAAAAAAAGAGACAAGAATGGAACGATGCTACATTCACGCCCCGAGGAGACACCCACGAGAAACTGGAAAACTTTTGTCTTTTTGATATAGAGAAAAAAAAGTCTTGTATTTTGAACTGTCCCTCAGCTGCGTCGCGGGTTCTCGACCAGAATCTGGACAAATCCCCGGGACCTCCCCAACACGTCCCCAAAAACTCCCAGTCGCCCGCACGGTGACCCTGCCTCGCGCACCCCGCCACCTCAGACAGTATGCTTCCACTCCCCCCCCGGATCCACTCAAAGAGGGAGGCGACAGCGCAGACATGTTTCAGAAACTTAAAACAGCCAACCCCCTTCCCTCTTGCTCCCCCCACCCCCAGCAATACATCAGAATAAGCGGGCTGGCAAGATGGCATGGAAGGGTTGGGTCGATGGATGGGTGTTTGCTGGGCGGGCGGGCTCCTTCACCAGCAGCCCCTCCACTTTCCCGCTCGGGAGCACGGGGGGGGGGTGGGGGGGGGGGACGACGCTCACGACCAAATCGAGGGAGCGGGTTGGTTCCGCGACTTCTCTCCGTTTCCCCTCCCATCCGCAGCCCCAGGGAGTTTGGGAAAGAGCGGGTCTTGCGCGTAAGCCCCGAATCGGGGTGAGGGCAGGGCGGGGTTCAAAGCTCGTCGTCAGCCCAGCGGGACCAGTCAGTCACCGTCAGCCCTCCGGCGTTGCAATAAGCAGGCCTGTGCCACGGGGGAGGGGGGGGGGGGGGGTGCAGAGGGGGGCGAGCCGGACAGGAGTGGGGCACGGGGCAAGAGGGGCCACAGCCTCCTGCGCGCACTCTCTCCCCACCCCACCCACCTTCCCCTCACCATCTCATTCCTGTCTGTCGGGTTACGGACCAGATCTCACGGCACACACACACACAAGCCGCTCCCGCTCCCCAAACTTCTCGGCTCTCGACGAGCCCACCGAGTCGGGCGACTGGACACTTCGTCGGCAGATACCGAAATGTTTACGGACCCGAAGGGATTTCAATAAATTTTAATATCGATTTCACTTCAGCCGCCCCTCTGCGCCCAGAGGGCGAGGCTCCCGACTGCACTGGTCTGATTGTTTACTTGTTTAAGGAGCAGCTCGTGAGCAGAGATATCTAACTCCCGTACTGTACCTGTCCTGGGGAGTGTTTGATGGGGACAGTGTAGAAGGAGATTTACTCTGTATCTAACCCCCCGTACTGTACCTGTCCTGGGAGTGTTTGATGGGGGACAGTGTAGAGGGAGCTTTACTCTGTATCTAACCCCCGTACTGTACCTGTCCTGGGAGTGTTTGATGGGGGACAGTGTAGAGGGAGCTTTACTCTGTATCTAACCCCCGTACTGTACCTGTCCTGGGGACTGTTTGATGGGGACAGTGTAGAGGGAGCTTTACTCTGTATCTAACCCCCCGTACTGTACCTGTCCTGGGAGTGTTTGATGGGGACAGTGTAGAGGGAGCTTTACTCTGTATCTAACCCCCGTACTGTACCTGTCCTGGGAGTGTTTGATGGGGGACAGTGTAGAGGGAGCTTTACTCTGTATCTAACCCCCGTACTGTACCTGTCCTGGGGACTGTTTGATGGGGGACAGTGTAGAAGGAGATTTACTCTGTATCTAACCCCCCGTACTGTACCTGTCCTGGGAGTGTTTGATGGGGACAGTGTAGAGGGAGCTTTACTCTGTATCTAACCCCCGTACTGTACCTGTCCTGGGGACTGTTTGATGGGGGACAGTGTAGAAGGAGATTTACTCTGTATCTAACCCCCCGTACTGTACCTGTCCTGGGAGTGTTTGATGGGGACAGTGTAGAGGGAGCTTTACTCTGTATCTAACCCCCGTACTGTACCTGTCCTGGGAGTGTTTGATGGGGGACAGTGTAGAGGGAGCTTTACTCTGTATCTAACCCCCGTACTGTACCTGTCCTGGGGACTGTTTGATGGGGACAGTGTAGAGGGAGCTTTACTCTGTATCTAACCCCCGTACTGCACCTGTCCTGGGGAGTGTTTGATGGGGACAGTGTAGAGGGAGCTTTACTCTGTATCTAACCCCCGTACTGTACCTGTCCTGGGAGTGTTTGATGGTGACAGTGTAGAGGGAGCTTTACTCTGTATCTAACCCCCGTACTGTACCTGTCCTGGGAGTGTTTGATGGGGACAGTGTAGAGGGAGCTTTACTCTGTATCTAACCCCCGTACTGTACCTGTCCTGGGAGTGTTTGATGGGGACAGTGTAGAGGGAGCTTTACTCTGTATCTAACCCCCGTACTGTACCTGTCCTGGGAGTGTTTGATGGGGGACAGTGTAGAGGGAGCTTTACTCTGTATCTAACCCCCGTACTGTACCTGTCCTGGGAGTGTTTGATGGGGGACAGTGTAGAGGGAGCTTTACTCTGTATCTAACCCCCGTGCTGTCCCTGCTCTCTCAGAGCAGGCAAGCGCCCGGGCTCCACACTTGGCACAGGCTGAGGTAGAAGCACTGATGCAGTGTTTGCGGAGGTCGGAGAGCCTGAAATCTGCATCATTACTGATGAGACGTACTCACTCCTGGGGCTGTTGCAGAAAGGGCAGCCCTGCTGAACCGTGAGCCGATGGGTCTGATTGTTCCTGCGAGGGAGAGGTCGGAGGAGTGAGAGACAGAGATAACGAATAACAGCACCCGATTCCCCAGCACAGTGAGGCCAAGTGACGCAGCATCGCAAGAGTCGAGAAAAGCGGACAGAGGCCTTTGCTTATAAAATGGCGCGGAAATGATTTATTTGTACAATTACATCTATTTACACAAGTTTAGCCCAGAAAGCAATGCTGCCCGTCGTCCAAACGGGCGTGGGAGGTCGCTGGCTGCCTCGGGCACCTGCGGAGGGCACAGGACCAGACCATCTGGTCTGGAGGAAGGGGGAAGGGATGAGGACAGACAGAGACCGGGGGGGGGAGAACTCAGAGGAGGGGGGAGGAGGACACCGAGGAGTGGGGCGGACACCGAGGAGTGGGGCAGGCACAGAGAGGACTGGGTCCCTGTTAATGCTATGTGGATCTTTGCACCCTCTCCACAGAGAGACGCTACTTAGAGTCTGTGTGTGGCAGTGGCCTCACCCGCAGTCAGCCCCATACACCCAGTCACGGGTGCCGCCCTTCCTCCCAGCACCCAATGCCCTGAGAATGCCATGTTCCCCGCAACGCCCCCCCCCCAGCGCCCATCACCCACAGAGCCCTCTCCCGCCCCCACCCTCCACTTGTTAACGCTGCCTACCTATTCCCCTCTTTGATCCCAGATCAAACCCTCCCGTCTCTACCCGCCGACACAAACATCACTGACACCTGGAACTCCCTCAGTACTGACCTTCCGACAGTGCGGCGCTCCCTCAGTACTGACCCTCCGACAGTGCGGCACTCCCTCAGTACTGACCCTCCGACAGTGCGGCGCTCCCTCAGTACTGACCCTCCGACAGTACGGCACTCCCTCAGTACTGACCCTCCGACAGTGCGGCGCTCCCTCAGTACTGACCCTCCGACAGTGCGGCGCTCCCTCAGTACTGACCTTCCGACAGTGCGGCACTCCCTCAGTACTGACCCTCCGACAGTGCGGCACTCCCTCAGTACTGACCCTCCGACAGTGCGGCACTCCCTCAGTACTGACCCTCCGACAGTGCGGCGCTCCCTCAGTCCTGACCCTCCCACAGCGCGGCCCTCCCTCAGTACTGACCCTCCCACAGCGCGAGACTCCCTCAGTGCTGACCCTGCCACAGCGCGACACTCCCTCAGTGCTGACCCTCCCACAGCGCTGTGCTCCCTCAGCACCGGCGACAAGTGAGTGTCGGCCTGGGATTACAGGGCTCGAGCCGGTGAACTTCTGACTCGGGGTCGGGGGGTGGGGTGGGGGGAACCAAGCCGAGCTGAGAATCCCAAAGCCTCAGCCTGTGCGACCGGGGACCCTCCCCCCACGTCCTTCGGCGTGTCCCGTACTGAGCCCACCCCATTCAGACACCCTCCCTGCCTTTGGCCCCAATACCGGATACTAAACAGCGACAAAAGATCCCCAAAATCGCTCCCCGCGGACCTCACTACCGTCCGTGGGAGTGGGGTGAAATGAGGACCAGGTGGGGGGTCTCCTCTCTCCCCCTCCCCTCAATACAGGGAAGGGAGATCACTCTCCGGTACCCCTCGCGAACGGAATACTCCCGTTGCAGTCATCTCCCCACCGCGTCGGAAACACACTCTCCTCCCTCGCCCGCCCAAATCCCCGGCTCCCGGCCCTGCCGACACCATTCAGCCACCGGTGAAACCTCCTCGTGACTGCGCGCACACAAAACCCCAACGAGAAAAAAAAAATCAGTCCTCAGGCACTGGAGACGCGGACTGGGGGGCGTGAAACGGCAGCGAGGGCTCCCACGGCCGAACAGCCAGCGGCCCCCGCGTCGTCACCCCCTTCCCCCCCCCCACCCCGCAACAACTCTGCACCTACCTCCCCACCCCCGCCCCCACCACCGCAGGCCGGACGGAGCCGCAGGAGGCTCAGCTGCAGTCGATAGACTCGTCGAACAGGCTGAGGAGGTTACGGGGCTCGAAGGCGGCCCGGGTCACGGGCAGGCTGTCGTCCTCCAAGAGCAGGAAGCGGGGGGCCGCGGGCCCTGGCGAGAGGAGGCCGCACGGGGAGTCCTGGCTGATGCGGCTGAGGTTCGGGCTGGCCCGGTAGGACGACGACCTGCGGAAGGTTTCAGAAACCAGGAAAATCATCAACAGTGTCCGGTTCGGCAGACATAATCAACAAACAGCCCCGCACGATTAGATTCCAGTCTGTAACTCACTCCCGGGTATCTGTTATTCTATATATAAACCACCCGAACCCCTCAATTAGATTCCAGTCTGTAACTCACTCCCGGGTATCTGTTATTCTATATATAAACCCCCCCAAACCCCTTGATTAGATTCCAGTCTGTAACTCACTCCCGGGTATCTGTTATTCTATATATAAACCCCCTGAACCCCTCGATTAGATTCCAGTCTGTAACTCACTCCCGGGTATCTGTTATTCTATATATAAACCCCACCGAACCTCTCGATTAGATTCCAGTCTGTAACTCACTCCCGGGTATCTGTTATTCTATATATAAACCCCCTGAACCCCTCGATTAGATTCCAGTCTGTAACTCACTCCCGGGTATCTGTTATTCTATATATAAACCCCCCGAACCCCTCGATTAGATTCCAGTCTGTAACTCACTCCCGGGTATCTGTTATTCTCTATATAAAACCCCCCGAACCCCTCGATTAAATTCCAGTCTGTAACTCACTCCCGGGTATCTGTTATTCTATATATAAACCCCCCGAACCCCTCGATTAGATTCCAGTCTGTAACTCACTCCGGGTATCTGTTATTCTATATATAAACCCCCCCAAACCCCTCGATTAGATTCCAGTCTGTAACTCACTCCCGGGTATCTGTTATTCTATATATAAACCCCCCGAACCCCTCGATTAGATTCCAGTCTGTAACTCACTCCCGGGTATCTGTTATTCCATATATAAACCCCACCGAACACCTCGATTAGATTCCAGTCTGTAACTCACTCCCGGGTATCTGTTATTCTATATATAAACCACCCGAACCCCTCGATCAGATTCCAGTCTGTAACTCACTCCCGAATATCTGTTATTCTATATATAAACCACCCGAACCCCTCGATTAGATTCCAGTCTGTAACTCACTCCCGGGTATCTGTTATTCTATATATAAACCACCCGAACCCCTCGATTAGATTCCAGTCTGTAACTCACTCTCGGGTATCTGTTATTCTATATATAAACCCCCCCGAACCCCTCGATTAGATTCCAGTCTGTAACTCACTCCCGGGTATCTGTTATTCTATATATAAACCACCCGAACCCCTCGATTAGATTCCAGTCTGTAACTCACTCCCGGGTATCTGTTATTCTATATATAAACCACCCGAACCCCTCGATTAGATTCCAGTCTGTAACTCACTCCGGGTATCTGTTATTCTATATATAAACCCCCCCAAACCCCTCGATTAGATTCCAGTCTGTAACTCACTCCCGGTATCTGTTATTCTATATATAAACCCCACCGAACCTCTCGATTAGATTCCAGTCTGTAACTCACTCCCGGGTATCTGTTATTCTATATATAAACCACCCCGAACCACTCGATTAAATTCCAGTCTGTAACTCACTCCCGGGTATCTGTTATTCTATATATAAACCCCACCGAACCTCTCGATTAGATTCCAGTCTGTAACTCACTCCCGGGTATCTGTTATTCTATATATAAACCACCCCGAACCCCTCGATTAGATTCCAGTCTGTAACTCACTCCCGGGTATCTGTTATTCCATATATAAACCCCACCGAACACCTCGATTAGATTCCAGTCTGTAACTCACTCCCGGGTATCTGTTATTCTATATATAAACCACCCGAACCCCTCGATCAGATTCCAGTCTGTAACTCACTCCCGAATATCTGTTATTCTATATATAAACCACCCGAACCCCTCGATTAGATTCCAGTCTGTAACTCACTCCCGGGTATCTGTTATTCTATATATAAACCACCCGAACCCCTCGATTAGATTCCAGTCTGTAACTCACTCTCGGGTATCTGTTATTCTATATATAAACCCCCCCGAACCCCTCGATTAGATTCCAGTCTGTAACTCACTCCCGGGTATCTGTTATTCTATATATAAACCACCCGAACCCCTCGATTAGATTCCAGTCTGTAACTCACTCCCGGGTATCTGTTATTCTATATATAAACCACCCGAACCCTTCGATTAGATTCCAGTCTGTAACTCACTCCGGGTATCTGTTATTCTATATATAAACCCCCCCAAACCCCTCGATTAGATTCCAGTCTGTAACTCACTCCCGGTATCTGTTATTCTATATATAAACCCCACCGAACCTCTCGATTAGATTCCAGTCTGTAACTCACTCCCGGGTATCTGTTATTCTATATATAAACCACCCCGAACCACTCGATTAGATTCCAGTCTGTAACTCACTCCCGGGTATCTGTTATTCTATATATAAACCACCCCGAACCACTCGATTAGATTCCAGTCTGTAGCTCACTCCCGAATATCTGTTATTCTATATATAAACCACCCGAACCCCTCGATTAGATTCCAGTCTGTAACTCACTCCCGGGTATCTGTTATTCCATATATAAACCACCCGAACCCCTCGATTAGATTCCAGTCTGTAACTCACTCTCGGGTATCTGTTATTCTATATATAAACCCCCCCGAACCCCTCGATTAGATTCCAGTCTGTAACTCACTCCCGGGTATCTGTTATTCTATATATAAACCACCCGAACCCCTCGATTAGATTCCAGTCTGTAACTCACTCCCGGGTATCTGTTATTCTATATTGAAACCCCCCGAATCCCTCGATTAGATTCCAGTCTGTAACTCACTCCCGGGTATCTGTTATTCTATATATAAACCACCCGAACCCCTCGATTAGATTCCAGTCTGTAACTCACTCCCGGGTATCTGTTATTCTATATATAAACCCCCCGAACCCCTCGATTAGATTCCAGTCTGTAACTCACTCCCGGGTATCTGTTATTCTATATATAAACCCCCCCAAACCCCTTGATTAGATTCCAGTCTGTAACTCACTCCCGGTATCTGTTATTCTATATATAAACCCCACCGAACCTCTCGATTAGATTCCAGTCTGTAACTCACTCCCGGGTATCTGTTATTCTATATATAAACCCCCTGAACCCCTCGATTAGATTCCAGTCTGTAACTCACTCCCGGGTATCTGTTATTCTATATATAAACCCCCCGAACCCCTCGATTAGATTCCAGTCTGTAACTCACTCCCGGGTATCTGTTATTCTCTATATAAAACCCCCCGAACCCCTCGATTAAATTCCAGTCTGTAACTCACTCCCGGGTATCTGTTATTCTATATATAAACCCCCCGAACCCCTCGATTAGATTCCAGTCTGTAACTCACTCCGGGTATCTGTTATTCTATATATAAACCCCCCCAAACCCCTCGATTAGATTCCAGTCTGTAACTCACTCCCGGGTATCTGTTATTCTATATATAAACCCCCCGAACCCCTCGATTAGATTCCAGTCTGTAACTCACTCCCGGGTATCTGTTATTCCATATATAAACCCCACCGAACACCTCGATTAGATTCCAGTCTGTAACTCACTCCCGGGTATCTGTTATTCTGTATATAAACCACCCGAACCCCTCGATCAGATTCCAGTCTGTAACTCACTCCCGAATATCTGTTATTCTATATATAAACCACCCGAACCCCTCGATTAGATTCCAGTCTGTAACTCACTCCCGGGTATCTGTTATTCTATATATAAACCACCCGAACCCCTCGATTAGATTCCAGTCTGTAACTCACTCTCGGGTATCTGTTATTCTATATATAAACCCCCCCGAACCCCTCGATTAGATTCCAGTCTGTAACTCACTCCCGGGTATCTGTTATTCTATATATAAACCACCCGAACCCCTCGATTAGATTCCAGTCTGTAACTCACTCCCGGGTATCTGTTATTCTATATATAAACCACCCGAACCCCTCGATTAGATTCCAGTCTGTAACTCACTCCGGGTATCTGTTATTCTATATATAAACCCCCCCAAACCCCTCGATTAGATTCCAGTCTGTAACTCACTCCCGGTATCTGTTATTCTATATATAAACCCCACCGAACCTCTCGATTAGATTCCAGTCTGTAACTCACTCCCGGGTATCTGTTATTCTATATATAAACCACCCCGAACCACTCGATTAAATTCCAGTCTGTAACTCACTCCCGGGTATCTGTTATTCTATATATAAACCCCACCGAACCTCTCGATTAGATTCCAGTCTGTAACTCACTCCCGGGTATCTGTTATTCTATATATAAACCCCCCCGAACCCCTCGATTAGATTCCAGTCTGTAACTCACTCCCGGGTATCTGTTATTCTATATATAAACCCCCCCGAACCCCTCGATTAAATTCCAGTCTGTAACTCACTCCCGGGTATCTGTTATTCTATATATAAACCACCCCGAACCCCTCGATTAGATTCCAGTCTGTAACTCACTCCCGGGTATCTGTTATTCCATATATAAACCCCACCGAACACCTCGATTAGATTCCAGTCTGTAACTCACTCCCGGGTATCTGTTATTCTATATATAAACCACCCGAACCCCTCGATCAGATTCCAGTCTGTAACTCACTCCCGAATATCTGTTATTCTATATATAAACCACCCGAACCCCTCGATTAGATTCCAGTCTGTAACTCACTCCCGGGTATCTGTTATTCTATATATAAACCACCCGAACCCCTCGATTAGATTCCAGTCTGTAACTCACTCTCGGGTATCTGTTATTCTATATATAAACCCCCCCGAACCCCTCGATTAGATTCCAGTCTGTAACTCACTCCCGGGTATCTGTTATTCTATATATAAACCACCCGAACCCCTCGATTAGATTCCAGTCTGTAACTCACTCCCGGGTATCTGTTATTCTATATATAAACCACCCGAACCCCTCGATTAGATTCCAGTCTGTAACTCACTCCGGGTATCTGTTATTCTATATATAAACCCCCCCAAACCCCTCGATTAGATTCCAGTCTGTAACTCACTCCCGGTATCTGTTATTCTATATATAAACACCACCGAACCTCTCGATTAGATTCCAGTCTGTAACTCACTCCCGGGTATCTGTTATTCTATATATAAACCACCCCGAACCACTCGATTAGATTCCAGTCTGTAACTCACTCCCGGGTATCTGTTATTCTATATATAAACCACCCCGAACCACTCGATTAGATTCCAGTCTGTAGCTCACTCCCGAATATCTGTTATTCTATATATAAACCACCCGAACCCCTCGATTAGATTCCAGTCTGTAACTCACTCCCGGGTATCTGTTATTCCATATATAAACCACCCGAACCCCTCGATTAGATTCCAGTCTGTAACTCACTCTCGGGTATCTGTTATTCGATATATAAACCCCCCCGAACCCCTCGATTAGATTCCAGTCTGTAACTCACTCCCGGGTATCTGTTATTCTATATATAAACCACCCGAACCCCTCGATTAGATTCCAGTCTGTAACTCACTCCCGGGTATCTGTTATTCTATATTGAAACCCCCCGAATCCCTCGATTAGATTCCAGTCTGTAACTCACTCCCGGGTATCTGTTATTCTATATATAAACCACCCGAACCCCTCGATTAGATTCCAGTCTGTAACTCACTCCCGGGTATCTGTTATTCTATATATAAACCCCCCGAACCCCTCGATTAGATTCCAGTCTGTAACTCACTCCCGGGTATCTGTTATTCTATATATAAACCCCCGAACCCCTCCATTAGATTCCAGTCTGTAACTCACTCCCGGGTATCTGTTATTCTATATATAAACCACCCGAACCCCTCGATTAGATTCCAGTCTGTAACTCACTCCCGGGTATCTGTTATTCTATATATAAACCCCCCGAACCCCTCGATTAGATTCCAGTCTGTAACTCACTCCCGGGTATCTGTTATTCTATATATAAACCACCCGAACCCCTCGATTAGATTCCAGTCTGTAACTCACTCCCGGGTATCTGTTATTCTATATATAAACCCCCCGAACCCCTCGATTAGATTCCAGTCTGTAACTCACTCCCGGGTATCTGTTATTCTATATATAAACCCCCCGAACCCCTCGATTAGATTCCAGTCTGTAACTCACTCCCGGGTATCTGTTATTCTATATATAAACCACCCGAACCCCTCGATTAGATTCCAGTCTGTAACTCACTCCCGGGTAACTGTTATTCTATATATAAACCCCCCCGAACCCCTCGATTAGATTCCAGTCTGTAACTCACTCCCGGGTATCTGTTATTCTATATATAAACCCCCCCGAACCCCTCGATTAGATTCCAGTCTGTAACTCACTCCCGGGTAACTGTTATTCTATATATAAACCCCCCGAACCCCTCGATTAGATTCCAGTCTGTAACTCACTCCCGGGTATCTGTTATTCTATATATAAACCCCAACGAGCCCCTCATTTGGTTTCACCTTCGATTGTTGGAAAATCCCTCAGACACATTACGTGGGGTCGAGGTGCTTGCCATCGAGGGTTTTGTGATGTTCTCGGGTGACAGCAGCTCACTGGCAAAGATAAAGCACAAGTAAATGAAACCTCTAACCACACTCGCAGGACAGGTACAGTACGGGGGTTAGATACAGAGTAAAGCTCCCTCGACACTGTCCCCATCAAACACTCCCAGGACAGGTACAGTACGGGGGTTAGATACAGAGTAAAGCTCCCTCTACACTGTCCCCATCAAACACTCCCCCAGACAGGTACAGTACGGGGGTTAGATACAGAGTAAAGCTCCCTCTACACTGTCCCCATCAAACACTCCCAGGACAGGTACAGTACGGGGGTTAGATACAGAGTAAAGCTCCCTCTACACTGTCCCCCATCAAACACTCCCAGGACAGGTACAGTACGGGGGTTAGATACAGAGTAAAGCTCCCTCTACACTGTCCCCATCAAACACTCCCAGGACAGGTACAGTACGGGGGTTAGATACAGAGTAAAGCTCCCTCTACACTGTCCCCATCAAACACTCCCAGGACAGGTACAGTACGGGGGTTAGATACAGAGTAAAGCTCCCTCTACACTGTCCCCATCAAACACTCCCAGGACAGGTACAGTACGGGGGTTAGATACAGAGCAAAGCTCCCTCTACACTGTCCCCATCAAACACTCCCCAGGACAGGTACAGTACGGGGGTTCGATACAGAGCAAAGCTCCCTCTACACTGTCCCCATCAAACACTCCCAGGACAGGTACAGTACGGGGGGGTTAGATACAGAGTAAAGCTCCCTCTACACTGTCCCCATCAAACACTCCCAGGACAGGTACAGTACGGGGGGTTAGATACAGAGTAAAGCTCCCTCTACACTGTCCCCCATCAAACACTCCCAGGACAGGTACAGTACGGGGTTAGATACAGAGTAAAGCTCCCTCTACACTGTCCCCATCAAACACTCCCAGGACAGGTACAGTACGGGGGCTAGATACAGAGCAAAGCTCCCTCTACACTGTCCCCATCAAACACTCCCAGGACAGGTACAGTACGGGGGTTAGATACAGAGCAAAGCTCCCTCTACACTGTCCCCCATCAAACACTCCCAGGACAGGTACAGTACGGGGGGTTAGATACAGAGTAAAGCTCCCTCTACACTGTCCCCCATCAAACACTCCCCCAGACAGGTACAGTACGGGGGTTAGATACAGAGTAAAGCTCCCTCTACACTGTCCCCCATCAAACACTCCCAGGACAGGTACAGTACGGGGGTTAGATACAGAGTAAAGCTCCCTCTACACTGTCCCCCATCAAACACTCCCCAGGGCAGGTACAGTACGGGGGTTAGATACAGAGTAAAGCTCCCTCTACACTGTCCCCATCAAACACTCCCCAGGGCAGGTACAGTACGGGGGTTAGATACAGAGTAAAGCTCCCTCTACACTGTCCCCCATCAAACACTCCCAGGACAGGTACAGTACGGGGGTTAGATACAGAGTAAAGCTCTCTCTACACTGTCCCCCATCAAACACTCCCAGGACAGGTACAGTACGGGGGTTAGATACAGAGTAAAGCTCCCTCTACACTGTCCCCCATCAAACACTCCCAGGACAGGTACAGTACGGGGGTTAGATACAGAGTAAAGCTCCCTCTACACTGTCCCTCATCAAACACTCCCAGGACAGGTACAGTACGGGGGTTAGATACAGAGTAAAGCTCCCTCTACACTGTCCCCCATCAAACACTCCCAGGACAGGTACAGTACGGGGGTTAGATACAGAGTAAAGCTCCCTCTACACTGTCCCCCATCAAACACTCCCCAGGACAGGTACAGTACGGGGGTTAGATACAGAGTAAAGCTCCCTCTACACTGTCCCCATCAAACACTCCCAGGACAGGTGCAGTACGGGGGTTAGATACAGAGTAAAGCTCTCTCTACACTGTCCCCCATCAAACACTCCCCAGGACAGGTACAGTACGGGGGTTAGATACAGAGTAAAGCTCCCTCTACACTGTCCCCATCAAACACTCCCCAGGGCAGGTACAGTACGGGGGTTAGATACAGAGTAAAGCTCCCTCTACACTCCCCATCAAACACTCCCCAGGGCAGGTACAGTACGGGGGTTAGATACAGAGTAAAGCTCCCTCTACACTGTCCCCCATCAAACACTCGCAGGACAGGTACAGTACGGGGGCTAGATACAGAGCAAAGCTCCCTCTACACTGTCCCCCATCAAACACTCCCCCAGACAGGTACAGTACGGGGGCTAGATACAGAGCAAAGCTCCCTCTACACTGTCCCCCATCAAACACTCCCCAGGACAGGTACAGTACGGGGGTTAGATACAGAGTAAAGCTCCCTCTACACTGTCCCCCATCAAACACTCCCAGGACAGGTACAGTACGGGGGTTAGATACAGAGTAAAGCTCCCTCTACACTGTCCCCATCAAACACTCCCAGGACAGGTACAGTACGGGGTTTTGAAACAGAGTAAAGCTCCCTCTACACTGTCCCCATCAAACACTCCCCAGGGCAGGTACAGTACGGGGGTTAGATACAGAGTAAAGCTCCCTCTACACTGTCCCCCATCAAACACTCCCAGGACAGGTACAGTACGGGGGTTAGATACAGAGTAAAGCTCTCTCTACACTGTCCCCCATCAAACACTCCCAGGACAGGTACAGTACGGGGGTTAGATACAGAGTAAAGCTCCCTCTACACTGTCCCCATCAAACACTCCCCAGGGCAGGTACAGTACGGGGGTTAGATACAGAGTAAAGCTCCCTCTACACTCCCCATCAAACACTCCCCAGGGCAGGTACAGTACGGGGGTTAGATACAGAGTAAAGCTCCCTCTACACTGTCCCCCATCAAACACTCCCCCAGACAGGTACAGTACGGGGGCTAGATACAGAGCAAAGCTCCCTCTACACTGTCCCCCATCAAACACTCCCAGGACAGGTACAGTACGGGGGTTAGATACAGAGTAAAGCTCCCTCCACACTGTCCCCATCAAACACTCCCAGGACAGGTACAGTACGGGGGTTAGATACAGAGTAAAGCTCCCTCTACACTGTCCCCCATCAAACACTCCCAGGACAGGTACAGTACGGGGGTTAGATACAGAGTAAAGCTCCCTCTACACTGTCCCCATCAAACACTCCCAGGACAGGTGCAGTACGGGGGTTAGATACAGAGTAAAGCTCCCTCTACACTGTCCCCCATCAAACACTCCCCAGGACAGGTACAGTACGGGGGTTAGATACAGAGTAAAGCTCCCTCTACACTGTCCCCATCAAACACTCCCCAGGGCAGGTACAGTACGGGGGTTAGATACAGAGTAAAGCTCCCTCTACACTCCCCATCAAACACTCCCCAGGGCAGGTACAGTACGGGGGTTAGATACAGAGTAAAGCTCCCTCTACACTGTCCCCCATCAAACACTCCCAGGACAGGTGCAGTACGGGGGTTAGATACAGAGTAAAGCTCCCTCTACACTGTCCCCCATCAAACACTCCCCAGGACAGGTACAGTACGGGGGTTAGATACAGAGTAAAGCTCCCTCTACACTGTCCCCATCAAACACTCCCCAGGGCAGGTACAGTACGGGGGTTAGATACAGAGTAAAGCTCCCTCTACACTCCCCATCAAACACTCCCCAGGGCAGGTACAGTACGGGGGTTAGATACAGAGTAAAGCTCCCTCTACACTGTCCCCCATCAAACACTCCCAGGACAGGTACAGTACGGGGGTTAGATACAGAGTAAAGCTCCCTCTACACTGTCCTCCATCAAACACTCCCCAGGACAGGTACAGTACGGGGGTTAGATACACAGTAAAGCTCCCTCTACACTGTCCCCCATCAAACACTCCCAGGACAGGTACAGTACGGGGGTTAGATACACAGTAAAGCTCCCTCTACACTGTCCCCCATCAAACACTCCCCAGGACAGGTACAGTACGGGGGTTAGATACACAGTAAAGCTCCCTCTACACTGTCCCCCATCAAACACTCCCCAGGACAGGTACAGTACGGGGGTTAGATACAGAGTAAAGCTCCCTCTACACTGTCCCCATCAAACACTCCCAGGACAGGTACAGTACGGGGGTTAGATACAGAGTAAAGCTCCCTCTACACTGTCCCCCATCAAACACTCCCAGGACAGGTACAGTACGGGGGTTAGATACAGAGTAAAGCTCCCTCTACACTGTCCCCCATCAAACACTGCCAGGACAGGTACAGTACGGGGGTTAGATACAGAGTAAAGCTCCCTCTACACTGTCCCCCATCAAACACTCCCAGGGAAGCCACAACGTCGGACCGTGGTTCAGTTAGCACCACATCGGGTCAGTCAGAGATCAACTGCACCCACTCCTCATGTTCCCGCAGCCTGCCGGCTGCCGCCTGATGGCCACTTACCTGTTGTTGGCGAGGAAGCTGTGCTCCCCGGCTTCCGGCTCCTCGGAATGATGCGGGAAGAGTGTCTTGGGCGGGATGTGCTGGAGGGGCAGCTCGAAGACCTCCTCCCCGAAACTGCTCTCCTCCCAGTCGCTGTCCTGGAATCCAGAGGGGATGGGAGAGGTGGGAGGGGTGCGGGCGCGACAGCACAGACACTGGATTAGCGGGTTGCTCACTGCGTGCCAGAGGTAGTACAACAGAGAAAGGAGGAACTATAGAGGGAGAGAGAGAGAGAGAGAGAGAACGTGGTATCTTAGCACACGACTGCCTCCATTGCAGGAATGGCCATGTACAGGTTATCCCTCGATCCCACCCCTTCACCCAATCCCTCAACCTCACAACAACAACTTACATCTATCCAACATGCGAAAGCCGTTCACAAAGAGCGAGACCGAGAACGTTGGTGACACCCGAGCCCACACGAGGGGGATGTCAGTGACAGGCCACCAGAAGCTCAGTCAGAGAAGTCGTTTTAAGGATCGTCTCAAAAGAGGGGAGAGAGAGAGAGAGAGAGAGGGGCGGAGAGGTTTAGGGAGGGAATTCCACAGCTCGGGGACCCCAGGCAGCTGAAGGCACGGTCGCCAATGGTGGAGCGATGGGAATCGGGGGATGGTCAAGAGGTCGGAATTGGAGGAGTGCAGAGATCTCGGAGGGTTGTAGAGGGCTGGAGGAGGTTACAGAGATAGGGAGGGTTGTAGGGGCTGGAGGAGGTTACAGAGAAAGGGAGGGGGGAGCGAGGGGCCATGGAGGGATTTGAAAACGAGGATGAGAACTTTAAAATCGAGGTGTTACCGGACTGGGAGAGTACACAGAGAGTAGTAGGGGCGTGGAACGCCCTGCCTGCAACAGTAGTAGACTCGCCAACTTTAAGGGCATTTAAGTGGTCATTGGATAGACATATGGATGAAAATGGAATAGTGTAGGTCAGATGGTTTCACAGGTCGGCGCAACATCGAGGGCTGAAGGGCCTGTACTGCGCTGTAATGTTCTATGTTCTATGGGAGCCGGTGTAGGTCAGCGAGCACAGGGGGGTGACGGGTGAACGGGGACTCGGTGCGAGTTCGGACACGGAGCGGGGTAGGGGGGGAATCAGCAGGAGTTTTGGGATGAGCTGAAGTTTACGGAGGACGCAACGTGGGAGAGCGTCGGGAATGGTCGAGTCTGGAGGGGAACGAAGGAACGGGTGAGGGTTTCAGCAGCCGATGAGCTGAGACAGGGGGCGGAGTCGGTGCGACGTTCCGGAGGTGACGGTGAGGATATGTGGTCGGAATCTCATCGCGGGGGTTAAATCTGACAGCGAGGTTGTGAACAGTCTGGGTTCAGACTGAGACAGTCACCAGGGAGAGGGACGGAGTCAGTAACTGGGGAACGGAGTTTGTGACGGGGACTGAAGACAATGGTTTCAGTCTTCCTGATATTTAACCGGAGTGAAATTCCAGCTGATCCAATCCTGGATGTCGGATAAACAGTCTGATAATTTACAGACAGCGGAGGGGTGGAGAGAGGAGGTGGGGAGGGAGAGCTGGGTGTCGTCAGTGTCCATGTGAAAACTGACGCTGTGTTTTCGGGTGATGTTGCCGAGGGGCAGCGCGTTGGAGGAGGATGGTGTGGTCAGCCATGTCAACGGGTGCAGACAGGTCAAGGAGGACGAGGAGGGAAAGTTTACCTTAGTCACAGTCACACGGGGTGTCATTTGATACGAGACATTTTAATTAGTGAGAGACACACAGACAGAGCGAGAGAGACAGAGTTGCTGACTCAACTCACCCTGTAGAGTGACAGGGCCCTGGTGAACCCGGAGTGGACCAGGAGTTCGATTTGCCTCCAGCGCTGCACCCTCCGGAGGATGGGCAGAGAGAGCAGCTTGTCCACTGAGGCCCGCTGCCTGAAATCGGGCTCCAGCATTGCCCGCAGCACCTGCAGCAGACTGGGAGATAGGCCTAGGGAAGAGGAGAGCAGACACGAGGGTCAAAACAGTCCGTACCCCTCGCTCAACACCGAGCTCCCTCCCGAGCCCCTCGCTCAACACCGAGCTCCCTCCCTCTTCCCTGCTCTGAACCCCTCAGCTGACAAAGGTCTCAGTCCTTACCCGACACAAACTCAGGTGGCAGATAACCCTGTCGCAGCTTCTGCCACCCGTCTCCGCTCCGGGGAAGCTCCAAGTTACAGCAGATCTCCAGGATCGACATTCCCAGACTGTAAAGGAGGAGGAGAGACAAAACATTTCAACACGGAGCCACATCTGACACAAGCAGCACGGGGCAGAGAGACTGGGAAAGGACAGTGTATCTAACACACTGTGACACCCGGTCACAGAGGGGGAAAGGACAGTGTATCTAACACACTGTGACACCCGGTCCCAGAGGGGGAAAGGACAGTGTATCGAACACCCTGTGACACCCGGTCCCAGAGTGGGGAAAGGACAGTGTATCTAACACACTGTGACACCCGGTCCCAGAGAGGGAAAGGACAGTGTATCTAACACACTGTGACACCCGGTCCCAGAGAGGGGAAAGGACAGTGTATCGAACACCCTGTGACACCCGGTCCCAGAGGGGGAAAGGACAGTGTATCTAACACACTGTGACACCCGGTCCCAGAGGGGGAAAGGACAGTGTATCTAACACACTGTAACACCCGGTCCCAGAGGGGGAAAGGACAGTGTATCTAACGCACTGTGACACCCGGTCCCAGAGGGGGAAAGGACAGTGTATCTAACGCACTGTAACACCCGGTCCCAGAGGGGGAAAGGACAGTGTATCTAACGCACTGTGACACCCAGTCCCAGGGGGGGGAAAGGACAGTGTATCTAACACACTGTGACACCCGGTCCCAGAGGGGGAAAGGACAGTGTATCTAACACACTGTGACACCCGGTCCCAGAGGGGGAAAGGACAGTGTATCTAACACACTGTGACACCCAGTCCCAGAGGGGGAAAGGACAGTGTATCTAACACACTGTGACACCCAGTCCCAGAGGGGGAAAGGACAGTGTATCTAACACACTGTGACACCCAGTCCCAGAGGGGGAAAGGACAGTGTATCTAACACACTGTGACACCCGGTCCCAGAGGGGGAAAGGACAGTGTATCTAACACACTGTGACACCCGGTCCCAGAGGGGGAAAGGACAGTGTATCTAACACACTGTGACACCCGGTCCCAGAGGGGGAAAGGACAGTGTATCTAACACACTGTGACACCCAGTCCCAGAGGGGGAAAGGACAGTGTATCTAACACACTGTGACACCCAGTCCCAGAGGGGGAAAGGACAGTGTATCTAACACACTGTGACACCCGGTCCCAGAGGGGGAAAGGACAGTATATCTAACACACTGTGACACCCAGTCCCAGAGGGGGAAAGGACAGTGTATCTAACACACTGTGACACCCGGTCCCAGAGGGGGGAAAGGACAGTGTATCTAACGCACTGTGACACCCGGTCCCAGAGGGGGGAAAGGACAGTGTATCTAACGCACTGTGACACCCGGTCCCAGAGGGGGGAAAGGACAGTGTATCTAACACACTGTGACACCCGGTCCCAGAGGGGGAAAGGACAGTGTATCTAACACACTGTGACACCCAGTCCCAGAGAGGGAAAGGACAGTGTATCTAACACACTGTGACACCCAGTCCCAGAGAGGGAAAGGACAGTGTATCTAACATACTGTGACACCCGGTCCCAGAGAGGGGAAAGGACAGTGTATCTAACACACTGTGACACCCAGTCCCAGAGAGGGAAAGGACAGTGTATCTAACGCACTGTGACACCCGGTCTCAGAGGGGTAAAGGACAGTGCATCTAACACACTGTGACACCCGGTCCCAGAGGGGGAAAGGACAGTGTATCTAACACACTGTGACACCCGGTCCCAGAGAGGGGAAAGGACAGTGTATCTAACACACTGTGACACCCAGTCCCAGAGGGTGATAGGACAGTGTATCTAACACACTGTGACACCCGGTCCCAGAGGGGGAAAGGACAGTGTATCTAACATACTGTGACACCCGGTCCCAGAGAGGGGAAAGGACAGTGTATCTAACACACTGTGACACCCAGTCCCAGAGGGTGATAGGACAGTGTATCTAACACACTGTGACACCCGGTCCCAGAGGGGGAAAGGACAGTGTATCTAACATACTGTGACACCCGGTCCCAGAGAGGGGAAAGGACAGTGTATCTAACGCACTGTGACACCCGGTCACAGAGGGGGAAAGGACAGTGTATCTAACACACTGTGACACCCGGTCCCAGAGGGGGAAAGGACAGTGTATCTAACACACTGTGACACCCAGTCCCAGAGGGGGAAAGGACAGTGTATCTAACATACTGTGACACCCGGTCCCAGAGGGGGGAAAGGACAGTGTATCTAACGCACTGTGATACCCAGTCCCAGAGGGGGAAGGACAGTGTATCTAACACACTGTGACACCCAGTCCCAGAGGGGGAAAGGACAGTGTATCTAACACACTGTGACACCCGGTCCCAGAGAGGGAAAGGACAGTGTATCTAACACACTGTGACACCCGGTCCCAGAGGGGGAAAGGACAGTGTATCTAACACACTGTGACACCCGGTCCCAGAGGGGGAAAGGACAGTGTATCTAACACACTGTGACACCCAGTCCCAGAGGGGGAAAGGACAGTGTATCTAACACACTGTGACACCCGGTCCCAGAGGGGGAAAGGACAGTGTATCTAACACACTGTGACACCCAGTCCCAGAGGGGGAAAGGACAGTGTATCTAACACACTGTGACACCCAGTCCCAGAGGGGGAAAGGACAGTGTATCTAACACACTGTGATACCCAGTCCCAGAGGGGGAAGGACAGTGTATCTAACACACTGTGACACCCAGTCCCAGAGGGGGAAAGGACAGTGTATCTAACACACTGTGACACCCAGTCCCAGAGAGGGAAAGGACAGTGTATCTAACACACTGTGACACCCGGTCCCAGAGGGGGAAAGGACAGTGTATCTAACACACTGTGACACCCGGTCCCAGAGGGGGAAAGGACAGTGTATCTAATACACTGTGACACCCGGTCCCAGAGGGGGAAAGGACAGTGTATCTAACACACTGTGACACCCAGTCCCAGAGGGGGAAAGGACAGTGTATCTAACGCACTGTGACACCCGGTCCCAGAGAGGGGAAAGGACAGTGTATCTAACACACTGTGACACCCAGTCCCAGAGGGGGAAGGACAGTGTCTCTAACACACTGTGACACCCGGTCCCAGAGGGGGAAAGGACAGTGTATCTAACACACTGTGACACCCGGTCCCAGAGGGGGAAAGGACAGTGTATCTAACACACTGTGACACCCGGTCCCAGAGGGGGAAAGGACAGTGTATCTAACACACTGTGACACCCAGTCCCAGAGGGGGAAAGGACAGTGTATCTAACGCACTGTGACACCCGGTCCCAGAGGGTGGAAAGGACAGTGTTTCTAACACACTGTGACACCCGGTCCCAGAGGGGGAAAGGACAGTGTATCTAACACACTGTGACACCCGGTCCCAGAGGGGGAAAGGACAGTGTATCTAACGCACTGTGACACCCGGTGCCAGAGGGGGAAAGGACAGTGTATCTAACGCACTGTGACACCCGGTCCCAGAGGGGGGAAAGGACAGTGTATCTAACGCACTGTGACACCCGGTCCCAGAGGGGGAAAGGACAGTGTATCTAACGCCCAGTGACACCCGGTCCCAGAGGGGGGAAAGGACAGTGTATCTAACACACTGTGACACCCGGTCCCAGAGGGGGGAAAGGACAGTGCATCTAACACCCTGTGACACCCGGTCCCAGAGGGGGAAAGGACAGTGTATCTAACACACTGTGACACCGGGTTCCAGAGAGGGAAAGGACAGTGTATCTAACACACTGTGACACCCGGTCCCAGAGGGGGAAAGGACAGTGTATCTAACACACTGTGACACCCAGTCCCAGACGGGGGAAAGGAAAGTGTATCTAACACACTGTGACACCCGGTCCCAGAGGGGGAAAGGACAGTGTATCTAACACACTGTGACACCCGGTCCCAGAGAGGGGAAAGGACAGTGTATCTAACACACTGTGACACCCGGTCCCAGAGAGGGGAAAGGACAGTGTATCTAACACACTGTGACACCCAGTCCCAGAGAGGGAAAGGACAGTGTATCTAACACACTGTGACACCCGGACCCAGAGGGGGAAAGGACAGTGTATCTAACACACCGTGACACCCGGTCCCAGAGGGGGAAAGGACAGTGTATCTAACACACTGTGACACCCGGACCCAGAGGGGGAAAGGACAGTG
Organism: Heterodontus francisci; assembly: GCF_036365525.1. NCBI lineage: Eukaryota > Metazoa > Chordata > Chondrichthyes > Heterodontiformes > Heterodontidae > Heterodontus > Heterodontus francisci. Next base: position 172,736 of record NW_027142137.1, read on the forward strand.
TATCTAACACACTGTGACACCCGGTCCCGGAGAGGGGAAAGGACAGTGTATCGAACACACTGTGACACTCAGTCCCAGAGAGGGAAAGGACAGTGTATCTAACACACTGTGACACCCGGTCCCAGAGAGGGAAAGGACAGTGTATCTAACATATTGTGACACCCGGTCCCAGAGAGGGGAAAGGACAGTGTATCTAACACACTGTGACACCCAGTCCCAGAGAGGGAAAGGACAGTGTATCTAATACACTGTGACACCCAGTCCCAGAGAGGGAAAGGACAGTGTATCTAACATACTGTGACACCCGGTCCCAGAGAGGGGAAAGGACAGTGTATCTAACACACTGTGACACCCAGTCCCAGAGAGGGAAAGGACAGTGTATCTAATACACTGTGACACCCAGTCCCAGAGAGGGAAAGGACAGTGTATCTAACACACTGTGACACCCGGTCCCAGAGAGGGAAAGGACAGTGTATCTAACACACTGTGACACCCAGTCCCAGAGAGGGAAAGGACAGTGTATCTAACGCACTGTGACACCCGGTCCCAGAGAGGGAAAGGACAGTGTATCTAACATACTGTGACACCCGGTCCCAGAGAGGGGAAAGGACAGTGTATCTAACACACTGTGACACCCAGTCCCAGAGAGGGAAAGGACAGTGTATCTAACACACTGTGACACCCGGTCCCAGAGAGGGAAAGGACAGTGTATCTAACATACTGTGACACCCGGTCCCAGAGAGGGGAAAGGACAGTGTATCTAACATACTGTGACACCCGGTCCCAGAGAGGGGAAAGGACAGTGTATCTAACACACTGTGACACCCAGTCCCAGAGAGGGAAAGGACAGTGTATCTAACATACTGTGACACCCGGTCCCAGAGGGGGAAAGGACAGTGTATCTAACACACTGTGACACCCAGTCCCAGAGAGGGAAAGGACAGTGTATCTAACACACTGTGACACCCGGTCCCAGATGGAGAAAGGACTGTGTATCTAACGCACTGTGACACCCAGTCCCAGAGGGGGAAAGGACAGTGTATCTAACACACTGTGACACCCGGTCCCAGAGGGGGAAAGGACAGTGTATCTAACACACTGTGACACCCAGTCCCAGAGGGGGAAAGGACAGTGTATCTAACACACTGTGACACCCGGTCCCAGAGGGGGGAAAGGACAGTGTATCTTACACACTGTGACACCCGGTCCCAGAGGGGGAAAGGACAGTGTATCTAACACACTGTGACACCCAGTCCCAGAGGGGGAAAGGACAGTGTATCTAACACACTGTGACACCCGGTCCCAGAGGGGGGAAAGGACAGTGTATCTAACGCACTGTGACACACGGTCCCAGAGGGGGAAAGGACAGTGTATCTAACATACTGTGACACCCAGTCCCAGAGGGGGAAAGGACAGTGTATCTAACACACTGTGACACCCGGTCCCAGAGGGGGAAAGGACAGTGTATCTAACACACTGTGACACCCGGTCCCAGAGGGGGGAAAGGACAGTGTATCTAACACACTGTGACACCCGGTCCCAGAGAGGGAAAGGACAGTGTATCTAACACACTGTGACACCCGGTCCCAGAGAGGGGAAAGGACAGTGTATCTAACACACTGTGACACCCAGTCCCAGAGGGGGAAAGGACAGTGTATCTAACACACTGTGACACCCGGTCCCAGAGGGGGGAAAGGACAGTGTATCTAACGCACTGTGACACACGGTCCCAGAGGGGGAAAGGACAGTGTATCTAACACACTGTGACACCCGGTCCCAGAGGGGGGAAAGGACAGTGTATCTAACACACTGTGACACCCAGTCCCAGAGAGGGAAAGGACAGTGTATCTAATACACTGTGACACCCAGTCCCAGAGAGGGAAAGGACAGTGTATCTAACACACTGTGACACCCGGTCCCAGAGAGGGAAAGGACAGTGTATCTAACATACTGTGACACCCGGTCCCAGAGAGGGGAAAGGACAGTGTATCTAACACACTGTGACACCCAGTCCCAGAGAGGGAAAGGACAGTGTATCTAACACACTGTGACACCCGGTCCCAGAGAGGGAAAGGACAGTGTATCTAACATACTGTGACACCCGGTCCCAGAGAGGGGAAAGGACAGTGTATCTAACACACTGTGACACCCAGTCCCAGAGGGGGGAAAGGACAGTGTATCTAACATACTGTGACACCCGGTCCCAGAGAGGGGAAAGGACAGTGTATCTAACACACTGTGACACCCAGTCCCAGAGAGGGAAAGGACAGTGTATCTAACATACTGTGACACCCGGTCCCAGAGGGGGAAAGGACAGTGTATCTAACATACTGTGACACCCGGTCCCAGAGGGGGAAAGGACAGTGTATCTAACACACTGTGACACCCAGTCCCAGAGAGGGAAAGGACAGTGTATCTAACATACTGTGACACCCGGTCCCAGAGGGGGAAAGGACAGTGTATCTAACATACTGTGACACCCGGTCCCAGAGAGGGGAAAGGACAGTGTATCTAACACACTGTGACACCCAGTCCCAGAGAGGGAAAGGACAGTGTATCTAACATACTGTGACACCCGGTCCCAGAGGGGGAAAGGACAGTGTATCTAACACACTGTGACACCCAGTCCCAGAGAGGGAAAGGACAGTGTATCTAACACACTGTGACACCCGGTCCCAGATGGAGAAAGGACTGTGTATCTAACGCACTGTGACACCCGGTCCCAGAGGGGGAAAGGACAGTGTATCTAACACACTGTGACACCCAGTCCCAGAGGGGGAAAGGACAGTGTATCTAACACACTGTGACACCCGGTCCCAGAGAGGGGAAAGGACAGTGTATCTAACACACTGTGACACCCAGTCCCAGAGGGGGAAAGGACAGTGTATCTAACACACTGTGACACCCGGTCCCAGAGGGGGAAAGGACAGTGTATCTAACGCACTGTGACACACGGTCCCAGAGGGGGAAAGGACAGTGTATCTAACACACTGTGACACCCGGTCCCAGAGGGGGGAAAGGACAGTGTATCTAACACACTGTGACACCCGGTCCCAGAGGGGGAAAGGACAGTGTATCTAACACACTGTGACACCCGGTTCCAGAGGGGGAAAGGACAGTGTATCTAACCCACTGAGAGACCCGGTCCCAGAGGGGGGAAAAGGACAGTGTATCTAACATACTGTGACACCCAGTCCCAGAGAGGGAAAGGACAGTGTATCTAACATACTGTGACACCCAGTCCCAGAGAGGGAAAGGACAGTGTATCTAATACACTGTGACACCCGGTCCCAGAGGGGGAAAGGACAGTGTATCTAACACACTGTGACACCCAGTCCCAGAGAGGGAAAGGACAGTGTATCTAACATACTGTGACACCCGGTCCCAGAGGGGGGAAAGGACAGTGTATCTAACATACTGTGACACCCGGTCCCAGAGGGGGGAAAGGACAGTGTATCTAACACACTGTGACACTCAGTCCCAGAGAGGGAAAGGACAGTGTATCTAACACACTGTGACACCCAGTCCCAGAGAGGGAAAGGACAGTGTATCTAACACACTGTGACACCCGGTCCCAGAGAGGGGAAAGGACAGTGTATCTAACACACTGTGACACCCAGTCCCAGAGAGGGAAAGGACAGTGTATCTAACATACTGTGACACCCGGTCCCAGAGGGGGGAAAGGACAGTGTATCTAACACACTGTGACACCCGGTCCCAGAGGGGGAAAGGACAGTGTATCTAACGCACTGTGACACCCGGTCCCAGAGTGGGGAAAGGACAGTGTATCTAACGCACTGTGACACCCGGTCCCAGAGGGGGAAAGGACAGTGTATCTAACACACAGTGACACCCGGTCCCAGAGTGGGGAAAGGACAGTGTATCTAACGCACTGTGACACCCGGTCCCAGAGGGGGAAAGGACAGTGTATCTAACGCACTGTGACACCCGGTCCCAGAGGGGGAAAGGACAGTGTATCTAACACACAGTGACACCCGGTCCCAGAGTGGGGAAAGGACAGTGTATCTAACGCACTGTGACACCCGGTCCCAGAGGGGGAAAGGACAGTGTATCTAACACACTGTGACACCCAGTCCCAGAGGGGGAAAGGACAGTGTATCTAACACCCTGTGACACCCAGTCCCAGAGGGGGAAAGGACAGTGTATCTAACACACTGTGACACCCGGTCCCAGAGGGGGGAAAGGACAGTGTCTCTAACACCCTGTGACACCAGGTCCCAGAGGGGGAAAGGACAGTGTATCTAACACACTGTGACACCCGGTCCCAGAGGGGGGAAAGGACAGTGTATCTAACACCCTGTGACACCAGGTCCCAGAGGGGGAAAGGACAGTGTATCTAACGCACTGTGACACCCGGTCCCAGAGGGGGAAAGGACAGTGTATCTAACACCCTGTGACACCAGGTCCCAGAGGGCGAAAGGACAGTGTATCTAACACACTGTGACACCCGGTCCCAGAGGGGGGAAAGGACAGTGTATCTAACACACTGTGACACCGGGTCCCAGAGAGGGAAAGGACAGTGTATCTAACGCACTGTGACACCCGGTCA